>NW_028270265.1:80000-126189 GCF_037043375.1 Chiloscyllium plagiosum | reverse complement strand
GCTCTGCGCTGTCTCTCTCTCTCTCCCTGCTCTGCGCTGTCTCTCTCTCTCCCTGCTCTGCGCTGTCTCTCTCTCTCTCTCTGCTCTGCGCTGTCTCTCTCTCTCTCTCTTGCTCTGCGCTGTCTCTCTCTCTCTCTCTTTTCTTCTCTCTCTCTCTGCTCTGCGCTGTCGCTCTCTGTTCTCTGCGCTGTCGCTCTCTCTCTCTGCTCTGCGCTGTCGCTCTCTCTCTGCTCTGCGCTGTCGCTCTCTCTCTGCTCTGCGCTGTCGCTCTCTGTTCTCTGCGCTGTCGCTCTCTCTCTCTGCTCTGCGCTGTTGCTCTCTCTCTGCTCTGCGCTGTCTCTCTCTCTCTGCTCTGCGCTGTCTCTCTCTCTCTGCTCTGCGCTGTCGCTCTCTCTTCTCTGCGCTGTCGCTCTCTGTTCTCTGCGCTGTCGCTCTCTCTCTCTGCTCTGCGCTGTCGCTCTCTCTCTGCTCTGCGCTGTCGCTCTCTCTTCTCTGCGCTGTCGCTCTCTCTTCTCTGCGCTGTCTCTCTCTCTGCTCTGCGCTGTCTCTCTCTCTCTGCTCTGCGCTGTCTCTCTCTCTCTCTCTCTGCGCTGTCTCTCTCTCTCTGCTCTGCGCTGTCTCTCTCTCTCTCTCTGCTCTGCGCTGTCTCTCTCTCTCCCTGCTCTGCGCTGTCTCTCTCTCTCTGCTCTGCGCTGTCTCTCTCTCTCTGCTCTGCGCTGTCCCTCTTTCTCTGCTCTGCGCTGTCTCTCTCTCTCTCTCTGCGCTGTCTCTCTCTCTCTCTCTCTCTGCGCTGTCTCTCCCTCTCTCTCTCTCTGCGCTGTCTCTCTCTCTCTCTCTGCTCTGCGCTGTCTCTCTCTCTCTCTCTGCTCTGCGCTGTCTCTCTCTCTCTCTCTGCTCTGCGCTGTCTCTCTCTCTCTCTGCTCTGCGCTGTCTCTCTCTCTCTCTGCTCTGCGCTGTCTCTCTCTCTCTCTCTGCTCTGCGCTGTCTCTCTCTCTCTCTCTCTGCTCTGCGCTGTCGCTCTCTCTCTGCTCTGCGCTGTCTCTCTCTCTCTGCTCTGCGCTGTCTCTCTTTCTCTGCTCTGCGCTGTCTCTCTCTCTCTCTCTGCGCTGTCTCTCTCTCTCTCTCTCTCTGCGCTGTCTCTCTCTCTCTCTCTCTCTGCGCTGTCTCTCTCTCTCTCTCTGCTCTGCGCTGTCTCTCTCTCTCTCTGCTCTGCGCTGTCTCTCTCTCTCTCTCTGCTCTGCGCTGTCTCTCTCTCTCTCTGCGCTGTCTCTCTCTCTCTCTGCTCTGCGCTGTCTCTCTCTCTCTCTCTGCTCTGCGCTGTCTCTCTCTCTCTCTCTGCTCTGCGCTGTCGCTCTCTCTCTGCTCTGCGCTGTTTCTCTCTCCCTGCTCTGCGCTGTCTCTCTCTCTCTCCCTGCTCTGCGCTGTCTCTCTCTCTCTCCCTGCTCTGCGCTGTCTCTCTCTCCCTCTCTGCTCTGCGCTGTCTCTCTCTCTCTCTGCTCTGCGCTGTCGCTCTCTCTCTCCCTGCTCTGCGCTGTCGCTCTCTCTCTCTTCTCTGCGCTGTCTCTCTCTCTCTCTGCTCTGCGCTGTCTCTCTCTCTCTCTGCTCTGCGCTGTCTCTCTCTCTCTCTGCTCTGCGCTGTCTCTCTCTCTCTGCTCTGCGCTGTCTCTCTCTCTCTGCTCTGCGCTGTCTCTCTCTCTCTGCTCTGCGCTGTCTCTCTCTCTCTCTCTCTCTCTCTCTCTCTCTCTCTCTCTCTCTCTCTCTCTCTCTCTCTCTCTCTCTCTCTCTCTCTCTCTCTCTCTCTCTCTCTCCGCTGTCTCTTTCTGTCACACTCTCTCTCGCTGTCTCTCTCTCTCTGCTCTGCGCTGTCGCTCTCTCTCTGCTCTGCGCTGTCGCTCTCTCTTCTCTGCGCTGTCTCTCTCTCTCTTCTCTGCGCTGTCTCTCTCTCTCTCTGCTCTGCGCTGTCTCTCTCTCTCTCTCTGCGCTGTCTCTCTCTCTCTGCTCTGTGCTGTCTCTCTCTCTCTGCTCTGCGCTGTCTCTCTCTCTGCTCTGCGCTGTCTCTCTCTCTCTGCTCTGCGCTGTCTCTCTCTCTTCTCTGCGCTGTCTCTCTCTCTGCTCTGCGCTGTCTCTCTCTCTCTGCTCTGCGCTGTCTCTCTCTCTCTGCTCTGCGCTGTCTCTCTCTCTCTGCTCTGCGCTGTCTCTCTCTCTCTCTGCTCTGCGCTGTCTCTCTCTCTCTCTCTCTGCTCTGCGCTGTCTCTCTCTCTCTCTGCTCTGCGCTGTCTCTCTCTCTCTCTGCTCTGCGCTGTCTCTCTCTCTCTGCTCTGCGCTGTCTCTCTGTCCCTGCTCTGCGCTGTCTCTCTGTCCCTGCTCTGCGCTGTCTCTCTCTCTCTGCTCTGCGCTGTCTCTCTCTCTCTGCTCTGCGCTGTCTCTCTCTCTGCTCTGCGCTGTCTCTCTCTCTCTGCTCTGCGCTGTCTCTCTCTCTCTTCTCTGCGCTGTCTCTCTCTCTGCTCTGCGCTGTCTCTCTCTCTCTGCTCTGCGCTGTCTCTCTCTCTCTCTGCTCTGCGCTGTCTCTCTCTCTCTGCTCTGCGCTGTCTCTCTGTCCCTGCTCTGCGCTGTCTCTCTGTCCCTGCTCTGCGCTGTCTCTCTGTCCCTGCTCTGCGCTGTCTCTCTCTCTCTGCTCTGCGCTGTCTCTCTCTCTCTGCTCTGCGCTGTCTCTCTGTCCCTGCTCTGCGCTGTCTCTCTCTCTCTCTCTCTCTGCTCTGCGCTGTCTCTCTCTCTGCGCTGTCTCTCTCTCTCTCTGCTCTGCGCTGTCTCTCTCTCTGCTCTGCGCTGTCTCTCTCTCTCTGCTCTGCGCTGTCTCTCTCTCACTGCTCTGCGCTGTCTCTCTCTCACTGCTCTGCGCTGTCTCTCTGTCCCTGCTCTGCGCTGTCTCTCTCTCTCTGCTCTGCGCTGTCTCTCTCTCTGCGCTGTCTCTCTCTCTCCCTGCTCTGCGCTGTCTCTCTCTCTCTCTCTCTGCTCTGCGCTGTCTCTCTCTCTCTGCTCTGCGCTGTCTCTCTCTCTGCTCTGCGCTGTCTCTCTCTCTCTGCTCTGCGCTGTCTCTCTCTCTCTCTGCTCTGCGCTGTCTCTCTCTCTCCCTGCTCTGCGCTGTCTCTCTCTCTCCCTGCTCTGCGCTGTCTCTCTCTCTCCCTGCTCTGCGCTGTGTCTCTCTCTCCCTGCTCTGCGCTGTCTCTCTCTCTCCCTGCTCTGTGCTGTGTCTCTCTCTCCTGCTCTGCGCTGTCTCTCTCTCTCTCTGCTCTGCGCTGTCTCTCTCTCTCTGCGCTGTCTCTCTCTCTCCCTGCTCTGCGCTGTCTCTCTCTCTCTCTCTCTCTCTCTCTCTGCTCTGCGCTGTCTCTCTCTCTCTGCTCTGCGCTGTCTCTCTCTCTCTCTCTCTCTCTCTCTCTCTGCTCTGCGCTGTCTCTCTCTCTCTCTCTGCTCTGCGCTGTCTCTCTCTCTCTGCTCTGCGCTGTCTCTCTCTCTCTCTCCCTGCTCTGCGCTGTCTCTCTCTCTCCCTGCTCTGCGCTGTCTCTCTCTCTCCCTGCTCTGCGCTGTCTCTCTCTCTCCCTGCTCTGCGCTGTCTCTCTCTCTGCTCTGCGCTGTCTCTCTCTCTCTCCCTGCTCTGCGCTGTCTCTCTCTCTCTCTGTTCTGCGCTGTCTCTCTCTCCTGCTCTGCGCTGTCTCTCTCTCCCTGCTCTGCGCTGTCTCTCTCTCCCTGCTCTGCGCTGTCTCTCTCTCTCTCTGCTCTGCGCTGTCTCTCTCTCTCTCTGCTCTGCGCTGTCTCTCTCTCTCTCTGCTCTGCGCTGTCTCTCTCTCTCTCTGCTCTGCGCTGTCTCTCTCTCCCTGCTCTGCGCTGTCTCTCTCTCTCTCTCTCTGCTCTGCGCTGTCTCTCTCTCCCTGCTCTGCGCTGTCTCTCTCTCCCTGCTCTGCGCTGTCTCTCTCTCTCTCTCCCTGCTCTGCGCTGTCTCTCTCTCTCTCTCTCTGCTCTGCGCTGTCTCTCTCTCTCTCTGCTCTGCGCTGTCTCTCTCTCCCTGCTCTGCGCTGTCGCTCTCTCTCTCTCTCTCTGCTCTGCTCTGCTCTGTCGCTCTCCGTCTCTGCTCTGCGCTGTCTCTCTCTCTCTCTGCTCTGCGCTGTCGCTCTCTCTCTCTGCTCTGCGCTGTCGCTCTCTCTCTCTGCTCTGCGCTGTCTCTCTCTCTCTCTGCTCTGCGCTGTCTCTCTCTCTCTCTGCTCTGCGCTGTCACTCTCTCTCTCTGCTCTGCGCTGTCTCTCTCTCTCTCTGCTCTGCGCTGTCACTCTCTCTCTCTGCTCTGCGCTGTCACTCTCTGCTCTGTCTCTCTCCCTGCTCTGCGCTGTCACTCTCTCTCCCTGCTCTGCGCTGTCTCTCTCTCTCTCTGCTCTGCGCTCTCTCTCTCTCTCTGCTCTGCGCTGTCGCTCTCTCTCTCTGCTCTGCGCTGTCGCTCTCTCTCTCTGCTCTGCGCTGTCACTCTCTCTCTCTCTCTCTGCTCTGCGCTGTCACTCTCTGCTCTGTCTCTCTCCCTGCTCTGCGCTGTCACTCTCTCTCCCTGCTCTGCGCTGTCTCTCTCTCTCTCTCTCTCTCTCTCTCTCTCTCTGCTCTGCGCTGTCTCTCTCTCTCTCTGCTCTGCGCTCTCTCTCTCTCTCTCTGCTCTGCGCTGTCGCTCTCTCTCTCTGCTCTGCGCTGTCGCTCTCTCTCTCTGCTCTGCGCTGTCACTCTCTGCTCTGTCTCTCTCCCTGCTCTGCGCTGTCACTCTCTCTCCCTGCTCTGCGCTGTCTCTCTCTCTCTCTGCTCTGCGCTGTCTCTCTCTCTGCTCTGCGCTGTCTCTCTCTCTCTCTGCTCTGCGCTGTCACTCTCTCTCTCTGCTCTGCGCTGTCACTCTCTCTCTCTGCTCTGCGCTGTCACTCTCTCTCTCTCTGCTCTGCGCTGTCTCTCTCTCTCTCTCGCTCTGCGCTGTCTCTCTCTCTCTCTCTGCTCTGCGCTGTCTCTCTCTCTCTCTCTGCTCTGTGCTGTCTCTCTCTCTCTCTCTGCTCTGCGCTGTCTCTCTCTCTCTCTCTGCTCTGCGCTGTCTCTCTCTCTCTCTCTGCTCTGCGCTGTCTCTCTCTCTCTGCTCTGCGCTGTCTCTCTCTCTCTCTGCTCTGCGCTCTCTCTCTCTCTCTGCTCTGCGCTGTCTCTCTCTCTCTCTCTGCTCTGCGCTGTCTCTCTCTCTCTCTCTCTCTCTCTCTGCTCTGCGCTGTCTCTCTCTCTCTCTCTGCTCTGCGCTGTCTCTCTCTCTCTCTGCTCTGCGCTGTCTCTCTCTCTCTCTCTGCTCTGCGCTGTCTCTCTCTCTCTCTCTGCTCTGCGCTGTCTCTCTCTCTCTCTCTCTGCTCTGCGCTGTCTCTCTCTCTCTCTCTCTGCTCTGCGCTGTCTCTCTCTCTCTCTCTCCCTCTGCTCTGCGCTGTCGCTCTCTCTCTCTGCTCTGCGCTGTCGCTCTCTCTCTCTGCTCTGCGCTGTCGCTCTCTCTCTCTGCTCTGCGCTGTCGCTCTCTCTCTCTGCTCTGCGCTGTCGCTCTCTCTCTGCTCTGCGCTGTCGCTCTCTCTCTGCTCTGCGCTGTCTCTCTCTCTCTGCTCTGCGCTTCTCTCTCTCTCTCTCTGCGCTGTCGCTCTCTCTTCTCTGCGCTGTCGCTCTCTCTCTCTGCTCTGCGCTGTCTCTCTCTCTCTGCTCTGCGCTGTCTCTCTCTCTCTCTGCTCTGCGCTGTCTCTCTCTCTCTGCTCTGCGCTGTCTCTCTCTCTCCCTGCTCTGCGCTGTCTCTCTCTCTCTCTCTGCTCTGCGCTGTCTCTCTCTCTCTCTCTGCTCTGCGCTGTCTCTCTCTCTCTCTCTGCTCTGCGCTGTCTCTCTCTCTCTCTCTGCTCTGCGCTGTCTCTCTCTCTCTCTCTGCTCTGCGCTGTCTCTCTCTCTCTCTCTGCTCTGCGCTGTCTCTCTCTCTCTCTCTGCTCTGCGCTGTCTCTCTCTCTCTCTCTGCTATGCGCTGTCTCTCTCTCTCTGCTCTGCGCTGTCTCTCTCTCTCTCTGCTCTGCGCTCTCTCTCTCTCTCTCTGC
Source organism: Chiloscyllium plagiosum (assembly GCF_037043375.1). Lineage (NCBI taxonomy): Eukaryota > Metazoa > Chordata > Chondrichthyes > Orectolobiformes > Hemiscylliidae > Chiloscyllium > Chiloscyllium plagiosum. Next base: position 120,070 of record NW_028270265.1, on the reverse strand, counting down.
TCTGCGCTGTCTCTCTCTCTCTCTCTGCTCTGCGCTGTCTCTCTCTCTCTCTCTGCTCTGCGCTGTCTCTCTCTCTCTCTCTCTCTCTGCTCTGCGCTGTCTCTCTCTCTCTCTCTGCTCTGCGCTGTCTCTCTCTCTCTCTCTGCTCTGCGCTGTCTCTCTCTCTCTCTCTGCTCTGCGCTGTCTCTCTCTCTCTCTCTCTGCTCTGCGCTGTCTCTCTCTCTCTCTCTCTGCTCTGCGCTGTCTCTCTCTCTCTCTCTCTCTCTCTGCTCTGCGCTGTCGCTCTCTCTCTCTGCTCTGCGCTGTCGCTCTCTCTCTCTGCTCTGCGCTGTCGCTCTCTCTCTCTGCTCTGCGCTGTCGCTCTCTCTCTCTGCTCTGCGCTGTCGCTCTCTCTCTGCTCTGCGCTGTCTCTCTCTCTCTGCTCTGCGCTGTCGCTCTCTCTTCTCTGCGCTGTCGCTCTCTCTCTCTGCTCTGCGCTGTCTCTCTCTCTCTGCTCTGCGCTGTCTCTCTCTCTCTGCTCTGCGCTGTTTCTCTCTCTCTGCTCTGCGCTGTCTCTCTCTCTCCCTGCTCTGCGCTGTCTCTCTCTCTGCTCTGCGCTGTCTCTCTTCTCTCTCTGCTCTGCGCTGTCTCTCTCTCTCTCTGCTCTGCGCTGTCTCTCTCTCTCCCTGCTCTGCGCTGTCTCTCTCTCTCTGCTCTGCGCTGTCTCTCTCTCTCTCTGCTCTGCGCTGTCTCTCTCTCTCTCTGCTCTGCGCTGTCTCTCTCTCTCTGCTCTGCGCTGTCTCTCTCTCTCTCTGCTCTGCGCTGTCTCTCTCTCTCTCTGCTCTGCGCTGTCTCTCTCTCCCTGCTCTGCGCTGTCTCTCTCTCCCTGCTCTGCGCTGTCTCTCTCTCCCTGCTCTGCGCTGTCTCTCTCTCTCTGCTCTGCGCTGTCTCTCTCTCTCTCTCTGCTCTGCGCTGTCTCTCTCTCTCTCTCTGCTCTGCGCTGTCTCTCTCTCTCTCTCTGCTCTGCGCTGTCTCTCTCTCTCTCTCTCTCTGCTCTGCGCTGTCTCTCTCTCTCTCTGCTCTGCGCTGTCTCTCTCTCTCTCTCTCTCTGCTCTGTGCTGTCTCTCTCTCTCTCTCTCTCTCTGCTCTGCGCTGTCTCTCTCTCTCTCTCTCTCTCCCTGCTCTGCGCTGTCTCTCTCTCTCTCTCTCTCTCTGCTCTGCGCTGTCTCTCTCTCTCTCTCTCTCTCTCTGCTCTGCGCTGTCTCTCTCTCTCTCTCTCTCTCTCTGCTCTGCGCTGTCTCTCTCTCTCTCTCTCTCTCTCTTGCTCTGCGCTGTCTCTCTCTCTCTCTCTCTCTCTCTGCTCTGCGCTGTCTCTCTCTCTCTCTCTGCTCTGCGCTGTCTCTCTCTCTCTCTCTCTCTCTCTGCTCTGCGCTGTCTCTCTCTCTCTCTCTCTGCTCTGCGCTGTCTCTCTCTCACTCTCTCTGCTCTGCGCTGTCTCTCTCCCTGCTCTGCGCTGTCTCTCTCCCTGCTCTGCGCTGTCTCTCTCTCCCTGCTCTGCGCTGTCTCTCTCTCCCTGCTCTGCGCTGTCTCTCTCTCTCTGATCTGCGCTGTCTCTCTCTCTCTCTGCTCTGCGCTGTCTCTCTCTCTCTCTGCTCTGCGCTGTCTCGCTCTCTCTCTGCTCTGCGCTGTCTCTCTCTCTCTGCGCTGCGCTGTCTCTCTCTCTCTGCGCTGCGCTGTCTCTCTCTCTCTGCTCTGCGCTGTCTCTCTCTCTCTGCTCTGCGCTGTCTCTCTCTCTCTGCTCTGCGCTGTCTCTCTCTCTCTGCTCTGCGCTGTCTCTCTCTCTCTGCTCTGCGCTGTCTCTCTCTCCCTGCTCTGCGCTGTCTCTCTCTCCCTGCTCTGCGCTGTCTCTCTCTCCCTGCTCTGCGCTGTCTCTCTCTCCCTGCTCTGCGCTGTCTCTCTCTCTCTCTCTCTGCTCTGCGCTGTCTCTCTCTCCCTGCTCTGCGCTGTCTCTCTCTCTCTCTGCTCTGCGCTGTCTCTCTCTCTCTCTGCTCTGCGCTGTCTCTCTCTCCCTGCTCTGCGCTGTCTCTCTCTCTCTCTCTCTGCTCTGCGCTGTCTCTCTCTCCCTGCTCTGCGCTGTCTCTCTCTCTCTCTCTCTGCTCTGCGCTGTCTCTCTCTCCCTGCTCTGCGCTGTCTCTCTCTCTCTCTGCTCTGCGCTGTCTCTCTCTCTCTCTGCTCTGCGCTGTCTCTCTCTCTCTGCTCTGCGCTGTCTCTCTCTCTCTGCTCTGCGCTGTCTCTCTCTCTCTGCTCTGCGCTGTCTCTCTCTCTCTGCTCTGCGCTGTCTCTCTCTCTCTGCTCTGCGCTGTCTCTCTCTCTCTCTGCTCTGCGCTGTCTCTCTCTCTCTCTCTCTCTCCTCTGCGCTGTCTCTCTCTCTCTCTGCTCTGCGCTGTCTCTCTCTCTCTGCTCTGCGCTGTCTCTCTCTCTCTGCTCTGCGCTGTCTCTCTCTCTCTCTCTGCTCTGCGCTGTCTCTCTCTCTCTCTCTCTCCTCTGCGCTGTCTCTCTCTCTCTCTGCTCTGCGCTGTCTCTCTCTCTCTCTCCCTGCTCTGCGCTGTCTCTCTCCCTGCTCTGCGCTGTCTCTCTCTCCCTGCTCTGCGCTGTCTCTCTCTCCCTGCTCTGCGCTGTCTCTCTCTCCCTGCTCTGCGCTGTCTCTCTCTCTGCTCTGCGCTGTCTCTCTGTCTCTCTGCTCTGCACTGTCTCTCTCTCTCTCTGCTCTGCGCTGTCTCTCTCTCTCTCTCTCTCTCTCCTCTGCGCTGTCTCTCTCCCTCTCTCTCTCTCTCTGCTCTGCGCTGTCTCTCTCTCTCTCTGCTCTGCACTGTCTCTCTCTCTCTCTCTGCTCTGCGCTGTCTCTCTCTCTCTGCTCTGCACTGTCTCTCTCTCTCTCTGCTCTGCGCTGTCTCTCTCTCTCTCTCCTCTGCGCTGTCTCTCTCCCTCTCTCTCTCTCTCTCTCTCTGCTCTGTGCTGTCTCTCTCTCTCTCTGCTCTGCGCTGTCTCTCTCTCTCTCTGCTCTGCGCTGTCTCTCTCTCTCTCTCTCCTCTGCGCTGTCTCTCTCCCTCTCTCTCTCTCTCTCTCTGCTCTGCGCTGTCTGTCTCTCTCTCTCTCTCTGCTCTGCGCTGTGTCTCTCTCTCTCTCTCTCTGCTCTGCGCTGTCTCGCGCGCTCTCTCTCTCTCTCTCTCTCTCTCTCTCTCTCTGCTCTCTCTCTCTCTGCTCTGCGCTGTCTCTCTCTGTCTCTCTTCTCTGCGCTGTCTCTCTCTCTGCGCTGTCTCTTTCTGTCACACTCTCTCTCTCTGTCACTCTCTCTGCTCTGCGCTGTCTCTCTCTCTGCTCTTCGCTGTCACTCTCTCTCTCTGCTCTGCGCTGTCGCTCTCTCTTCTCTGCGCTGTCGCTCTCTCTTCTCTGCGCTGTCGCTCTCTCTCTGCTCTGCGCTGTCTCTCTCTCTGCTCTGCGCTGTCTCTCTCTCTCTGCTCTGCGCTGTCTCTCTCTCTCTGCTCTGCGCTGTCTCTCTCTCTCTCTCTCTGCGCTGTTTCTCTCTCTCTGCTCTGCGCTGTCTCTCTCTCTCTGCTCTGCGCTGTCTCTCTCTCTCTCTCTCTGCGCTGTTTCTCTCTCTCTGCTCTGCGCTGTCTCTCTCTCTCTCTCTCTGCGCTGTTTCTCTCTCTCTGCTCTGCGCTGTCTCTCTCTCTCTGCTCTGCGCTGTCTCTCTCTCTCTCTCTCTGCGCTGTTTCTCTCTCTCTCTGCTCTGCGCTGTCTCTCTCTCTCTGCTCTGCGCTGTCTCTCTCTCTCTCTCTCTGCGCTGTCTCTCTCTCTCTCTCTCTGCGCTGTTTCTCTCTCTCTGCTCTGCGCTGTCTCTCTCTCTCTGCTCTGCGCTGTTTCTCTCTCTCTCTGCTCTGCGCTGTCTCTCTCCCTGCTCTGCGCTGTCTCTCTCTCTCTGCTCTGCGCTGTCTCTCTCTCCCTGCTCTGCGCTGTCTCTCTCTCTCTGCTCTGCGCTGTCTCTCTGTCCCTGCTCTGCGCTGTCTCTCTCTCTCTCTCTCCCTGCTCTGCGCTGTCTCTCTCTCTCTGCTCTGCGCTGTCTCTCTCCCTGCTCTGCGCTGTCTCTCTCTCTCTGCTCTGCGCTGTCTCTCTCTCTCTGCTCTGCGCTGTCTCTCTCTCTCTGCTCTGCGCTGTCTCTCTGTCCCTGCTCTGCGCTGTCTCTCTGTCCCTGCTCTGCGCTGTCTCTCTGTCCCTGTTCTGCGCTGTCTCTCTCTCCCTGCTCTGCGCTGTCTCTCTCTCCCTGCTCTGCGCTGTCTCTCTCTCTCTCTGCTCTGCGCTGTCTCTCTCTCTCTGCTCTGCGCTGTCTCTCTCTCTCTGCTCTGCGCTGTCTCTCTCTCTCCCTGCTCTGCGCTGTCTCTCTCTCTCTGCTCTGCTCTGTGCTGTCTCTCTCTCTCTGCGCTGTCTCTCTCTCTCTCTCTGCTCTGCGCTGTCTCTCTCTCTCTCTGCTCTGCGCTGTCTCTCTCTCTCTGCTCTGCGCTGTCTCTCTCTCTCTGCTCTGCGCTGTCTCTCTCTCTCTCTGCTCTGCGCTGTCTCTCTCTCTCTGCTCTGCGCTGTCTCTCTCTCTCTGCTCTGCGCTGTCTCTCTCTCTCTGCTCTGCGCTGTCTCTCTCTCTCTGCTCTGCGCTGTCTCTCTCTCTCTGCTCTGCGCTGTCTCTCTCTCTCTGCTCTGCGCTGTCTCTCTCTCCCTGCTCTGCGCTGTCTCTCTCTCCCTGCTCTGCGCTGTCTCTCTCTCCCTGCTCTGCACTGTCTCTTTCTCCCTGCTCTGCGCTGTCTCTCTCTCCCTGCTCTGCGCTGTCTCTCTCTCCCTGCTCTGCGCTGTCTCTCTCTCTCCCTGCTCTGCGCTGTCTCTCTCTCTCCCTGCTCTGCGCTGTCTCTCTCTCTCCCTGCTCTGCGCTGTCTCTCTCTCTCTCTGCTCTGCGCTGTCTCTCTCTCTCTCTGCTCTGCGCTGTCTCTCTCTCTCTCTGCTCTGCGCTGTCTCTCTCTCTCTCTGCTCTGCGCTGTCTCTCTCTCTCTCTGCTCTGCGCTGTCTCTCTCTCTCTCTGCTCTGCGCTGTCTCTCTCTCTCTCTGCTCTGCGCTGTCTCTCTCTCTCTCTGCTCTGCGCTGTCTCTCTCTCTCTCTGCTCTGCGCTGTCTCTCTCTCTCTCTGCTCTGCGCTGTCTCTCTCTCTCTCTGCTCTGCGCTGTCTCTCTCTCTCTCTGCTCTGCGCTGTCTCTCTCTCTCTCTGCTCTGCGCTGTCTCTCTCTCTCTCTGCTCTGCGGTCTCTCTCTCTCTCTCTCTGCTCTGCGCTGTCTCTCTCTCTCTCTCTGCTCTGCGCTGTCTCTCTCTCTCTCTCTGCTCTGCGCTGTCTCTCTCTCTCTCTCTGCTCTGCGCTGTCTCTCTCTCTCTCTCTGCTCTGCGCTGTCTCTCTCTCTCTCTCTGCTCTGCGCTGTCTCTCTCTCTCTCTCGGCTCTGCGCTGTCTCTCTCTCTCTCTCTGCTCTGCGCTGTCTCTCTCTCTCTCTGCTCTGCGCTGTCTCTCTCTCTCTGCTCTGCGCTGTCTCTCTCTCTCTCTGCTCTGCGCTGTCTCTCTCTCTCTCTGCTCTGCGCTGTCTCTCTCTCTCTCTGCTCTGCGCTGTCTCTCTCTCTCTCTCTGCTCTGCGCTGTCTCTCTCTCTCTCTCTGCTCTGCGCTGTCTCTCTCTCTCTCTCTGCTCTGCGCTGTCTCTCTCTCTCTCTGCTCTGCGCTGTCTCTCTCTCTCTCTCTGCTCTGCGCTGTCTCTCTCTCTCTCTCCCTGCTCTGCGCTGTCTCTCTCTCCCTGCTCTGCGCTGTCTCTCTCTCCCTGCTCTGCGCTGTCTCTCTCTCCCTGCTCTGCGCTGTCTCTCTCTCTCTCTCTCTGCTCTGCGCTGTCTCTCTCTCTCTCTCTCTGCTCTGCGCTGTCTCTCTCTCTCTCTCTCTGCTCTGCGCTGTCTCTCTCTCTCTGCTCTGCGCTGTCTCTCTCTCTCTGCTCTGCGCTGTCTCTCTCTCTCTCTGCTCTGCGCTGTCTCTCTCTCCCTGCTCTGCGCTGTCTCTCTCTCTCTCTCTCTCTCTGCTCTGCGCTTTCTCTCTCTCTCTCTCTCTGCTCTGCGCTGTCTCTCTCTCTGCTCTGCGCTGTCTCTCTCTCTCTGCTCTGCGCTGTCACTCTCTCCCTGCTCTGCGCTGTCTCTCTCTCTCCCTGCTCTGCGCTGTCTCTCTCTCCCTGCTCTGCGCTGTCTCTCTCTCTCTCTCTGCTCTGCGCTGTCTCTCTCTCTCTCTCCCTGCTCTGCGCTGTCTCTCTCTCCCTGCTCTGCGCTGTCTCTCTCTCCCTGCTCTGCGCTGTCTCTCTCTCCCTGCTCTGCGCTGTCTCTCTCTCTCTCTCTCTGCTCTGCGCTGTCTCTCTCTCTCTCTCTCTGCTCTGCGCTGTCTCTCTCTCTCTCTCTCTGCTCTGCGCTGTCTCTCTCTCTCTGCTCTGCGCTGTCTCTCTCTCTCTGCTCTGCGCTGTCTCTCTCTCTCTCTCTGCTCTGCGCTGTCTCTCTCTCTCTCTGCTCTGCGCTGTCTCTCTCTCCCTGCTCTGCGCTGTCTCTCTCTCTCTCTCTCTCTCTGCTCTGCGCTTTCTCTCTCTCTCTCTCTCTGCTCTGCGCTGTCTCTCTCTCTGCTCTGCGCTGTCTCTCTCTCTCTGCTCTGCGCTGTCACTCTCTCCCTGCTCTGCGCTGTCTCTCTCTCTCCCTGCTCTGCGCTGTCTCTCTCTCCCTGCTCTGCGCTGTCTCTCTCTCTCTGCTCTGCGCTGTCTCTCTCTCACTCTCTGCTCTGCGCTGTGTCTCTCTCTCACTCTCTGCTCTGCGCTGTCTCTCTCTCTCTCTCTCTCTGCTCTGCTCTGTCGCTCTCTCTCTCTGCTCTGCGCTGTCTCTCTCTCTGCTCTGCGCTGTCGCTCTCTCTCTCTGCTCTGCGCTGTCTCTCTCTCTCACTCTCTGCTCTGCGCTGTCTCTCTCTCTCTCTCTGCTCTGCTCTGTCTCTCTCTCTCTCTGCTCTGCGCTGTCTCTCTCTCTCTCTGCTCTGCGCTGTCTCTCTCTCTCTCTCTCTCTCTGCTCTGCGCTGTCTCTCTCTCTCTCTGCTCTGCGCTGTCTCTCTCTCTGCTCTGCGCGGTCTCTCTCTCTCTCTGCTCTGCGCTGTCACTCTCTCTCTCTGCTCTGCGCTGTCTCTCTCTCTCTCTGCTCTGTCACTCTCTCTCTCTGCTCTGCGCTGTCACTCTCTGCTCTGTCTCTCTCCCTGCTCTGCGCTGTCACTCTCTCTCCCTGCTCTGCGCTGTCTCTCTCTCTCTCTCTCTCTGCTCTGCGCTGTCTCTCTCTCTCTGCTCTGCGCTGTCTCTCTCTCTCTCTGCTCTGCGCTGTCTCTCTCTCTCTCTGCTCTGCGCTGTCACTCTCTCTCTCTGCTCTGCGCTGTCACTCTCTGCTCTGTCTCTCTCCCTGCTCTGCGCTGTCACTCTCTCTCCCTGCTCTGCGCTGTCTCTCTCTCTCTCTCTCTCTCTCTCTGCTCTGCGCTGTCTCTCTCTCTCTGCTCTGCGCTGTCACTCTCTCTGCTCTGCGCTGTCACTCTCTCTGCTCTGCGCTGTCTCTCTCTCTCTCTCTGCTCTGCGCTGTCTCTCTCTCTCTCTCTGCTCTGCGCTGTCTCTCTCTCTCTGCTCTGCGCTGTCTCTCTCTCTCTCTGCTCTGCGCTGTGTCTCTCTCTCTCTCTCTGCTCTGCGCTGTCTCTCTCTCTCTCTCTGCTCTGCGCTGTCTCTCTCTCTCTCTCTCTGCTCTGCGCTGTCTCTCTCTCTCTCTCTGCTCTGCGCTGTCTCTCTCTCTCTGCTCTGCGCTGTCACTCTCTCTGCTCTGCGCTGTCTCTCTCTCTCTCTCTGCTCTGCGCTGTCTCTCTCTCTCTCTGCTCTGCGCTGTCTCTCTCTCTCTCTCTGCTCTGCGCTGTCTCTCTCTCTCTCTGCTCTGCGCTGTCTCTCTCTCTCTCTCTCTCTCTCTCTCTGCTCTGCGCTGTCTCTCTCTCTCTCTCTGCTCTGCGCTGTCTCTCTCTCTCTCTCTGCTCTGCGCTGTCTCTCTCTCTCTCTCTCTCTCTCTCTGCTCTGCGCTGTCTCTCTCTCTCTCTGCTCTGCGCTGTCTCTCTCTCTCTCTCTCTCTCTCTCTCTGCTCTGCGCTGTCTCTCTCTCTCTCTGCTCTGCGCTGTCTCTCTCTCTCTCTCTCTCTCTCTCTGCTCTGCGCTGTCTCTCTCTCTCTCTCTGCTCTGCGCTGTCTCTCTCTCTCTCTCGGCTCTGCGCTGTCTCTCTCTCTCTCTCTGCTCTGCGCTGTCTCTCTCTCTCTCTGCTCTGCGCTGTCTCTCTCTCTCTCTGCTCTGCGCTGTCTCTCTCTCTCTCTGCTCTGCGCTGTCTCTCTCTCTCCCTGCTCTGCGCTGTCTCTCTCTCTCTCTCTGCTCTGCGCTGTCTCTCTCTCTCTCTGCTCTGCGCTGTCTCTCTCTCTCTCTGCTCTGCGCTGTCTCTCTCTCTCTCTGCTCTGCGCTGTCTCTCTCTCTCTCTGCTCTGCGCTGTCTCTCTCTCTCCCTGCTCTGCGCTGTCTCTCTCTCTCTCTCTGCTCTGCGCTGTCTCTCTCTCTCTCTGCTCTGTGCTGTCTCTCTCTCCCTGCTCTGCGCTGTCTCTCTCTCTCTCTGCTCTGCGCTGTCTCTCTCCCTGCTCTGCGCTGTCTCTCTCTCCCTGCTCTGCGCTGTCTCTCTCTCTCTCTCCCTGCTCTGCGCTGTCTCTCTCTCCCTGCTCTGCGCTGTCTCTCTCTCTCTGCTCTGCGCTGTCTCTCTCTCCCTGCTCTGCGCTGTCTCTCTCTCCCTGCTCTGCGCTGTCTCTCTCTCCCTGCTCTGCGCTGTCTCTCTCTCCCTGCTCTGCGCTGTCTCTCTCTCTCTGCTCTGCGCTGTCTCTCTCTCTGCTCTGCGCTGTCTCTCTCTCTCTGCTCTGCGCTGTCTCTCTCTCTCTGCTCTGCGCTGTCTCTCTCTCTCTGCTCTGCGCTGTCTCTCTCTCTCTCTGCTCTGCGCTGTCTCTCTCTCTCTCTGCTCTGCGCTGTCTCTCTCTCCCTGCTCTGCGCTGTCTCTCTCTCCCTGCTCTGCGCTGTCTCTCTCTCCCTGCTCTGCGCTGTCTCTCTCTCCCTGCTCTGCGCTGTCTCTCTCTCTCTGCTCTGCGCTGTCTCTCTCTCTCTGCTCTGCGCTGTCGCTCTCTCTCTCTGCTCTGCGCTGTCTCTCTCTCTCTGCTCTGCGCTGTCTCTCTCTCTCTGCTCTGCGCTGTCTCTCTCTCTCTGCTCTGCGCTGTCGCTCTCTCTCTCTGCTCTGCGCTGTCGCTCTCTCTCTCTGCTCTGCGCTGTCGCTCTCTCTCTCTCTCTCTCTGCTCTGCGCTGTCTCTCTCTCTCTCTCTCTCTCTGCTCTGCGCTGTCTCTCTCTCTGCTCTGCGCGGTCTCTCTCTCTCTCTGCTCTGCGCTGTCACTCTCTCTCTCTGCTCTGCGCTGTCTCTCTCTCTCTCTGCTCTGCGCTGTCACTCTCTCTCTCTGCTCTGCGCTGTCACTCTCTCTCTGCTCTGCGCTGTCACTCTCTGCTCTGTCTCTCTCCCTGCTCTGCGCTGTCACTCTCTCTTCCTGCTCTGCGCTGTCTCTCTCTCTCTCTCTCTCTCTCTCTCTCTGCTCTGCGCTGTCTCTCTCTCTCTCTGCTCTGCCCTCTCTCTCTCTCTCTCTGCTCTGCGCTGTCTCTCTCTCTCTCTCTCTGCTCTGCGCTGTCGCTCTCTCTCTCTGCTCTGCGCTGTCACTCTCTGCTCTGTCTCTCTCCCTGCTCTGCGCTGTCACTCTCTCTTCCTGCTCTGCGCTGTCTCTCTCTCTCTCTCTCTCTGCTCTGCGCTGTCTCTCTCTCTCTCTCTCTCTCTGCTCTGCGCTCTCTCTCTCTCTCTCTGCTCTGCGCTCTCTCTCTCTCTGCTCTGCGCTGTCTCTCTCTCTCTGCTCTGCGCTGTCGCTCTCTCTCTCTGCTCTGCGCTGTCTCTCTCTCTCTCTCTCTCTCTGCTCTGCGCTGTCTCTCTCTCTCTCTGCTCTGCGCTGTCTCTCTCTCTGCTCTGCGCGGTCTCTCTCTCTCTCTGCTCTGCGCTGTCACTCTCTCTCTCTGCTCTGCGCTGTCTCTCTCTCTCTCTCTGCTCTGCGCTGTCACTCTCTCTCTCTGCTCTGCGCTGTCACTCTCTGCTCTGTCGCTCTCCCTGCTCTGCGCTGTCACTCTCTCTCCCTGCTCTGCGCTGTCTCTCTCTCTCTCTCTCTCTGCTCTGCGCTGTCTCTCTCTCTGCTCTGCGCTGTCTCTCTCTCTCTCTGCTCTGCGCTGTCACTCTCTCTCTCTGCTCTGCGCTGTCACTCTCCCTCTCTGCTCTGCGCTGTCACTCTCTGCTCTCTGCTCTGCGCTGTCACTCTCTGCTCTGTCTCTCTCCCTGCTCTGCGCTGTCACTCTCTCTTCCTGCTGTGCGCTGTCTCTCTCTCTCTCTCTCTCTGCTCTGCGCTGTCTCTCTCTCTCTCTGCTCTGCGCTCTCTCTCTCTCTCTCTGCTCTGCGCTCTCTCTCTCTCTGCTCTGCGCTGTCGCTCTCTCTCTCTGCTCTGCGCTGTCACTCTCTGCTCTGTCTCTCTCCCTGCTCTGCGCTGTCACTCTCTCTCCCTGCTCTGCGCTGTCTCTCTCTCTCTCTCTCTCTGCTCTGCGCTGTCTCTCTCTCTCTGCTCTGCGCTGTCACTCTCTCTGCTCTGCGCTGTCACTCTCTCTGCTCTGCGCTGTCTCTCTCTCTCTCTCTCTGCTCTGCGCTGTCTCTCTCTCTCTCTCTCTCTGCTCTGCGCTGTCTCTCTCTCTCTGCTCTGCGCTGTCTCTCTCTCTCTGCTCTGCGCTGTCTCTCTCTCTCTGCTCTGCGCTGTCTCTCTCTCTCTGCTCTGCGCTGTCTCTCTCTCTCTCTGCTCTGCGCTGTCTCTCTCTCTCCCTGCTCTGCGCTGTCTCTCTCTCCCTGCTCTGCACTGTCTCTCTCTCCCTGCTCTGCGCTGTCTCTCTCTCCCTGCTCTGCGCTGTCTCTCTCTCTCTCTCTCTGCTCTGCGCTGTCTCTCTCTCTCACTCTCTGCTCTGCGCTGTCTCTCTCTCTCTCTCTGCTCTGCGCTGTCTCTCTCTCTCTGCTCTGCGCTGTCTCTCTCTCTCTCTGCTCTGCGCTGTCTCTCTCTCTCTCTGCTCTGCGCTGTCTCTCTCTCCCTGCTCTGCGCTGTCTCTCACTCTCTCTCTCTCTGCTCTGCGCTTTCTCTCTCTCTCTCTCTCTGCTCTGCGCTGTCTCTCTCTCTGCTCTGCGCTGTCTCTCTCTCTCTGCTCTGCGCTGTCACTCTCCCTGCTCTGCGCTGTCTCTCTCTCTCCCTGCTCTGCGCTGTCTCTCTCTCCCTGCTCTGCGCTGTCTCTCTCTCTCTGCTCTGCGCTGTCTCTCTCTCACTCTCTGCTCTGCGCTGTCTCTCTGCTCTGCGCTGTCTCTCTCTCTCTCTCTCTGCTCTGCTCTGTCGCTCTCTCTCTCTGCTCTGCGCTGTCTCTCTCTCTGCTCTGCGCTGTCTCTCTCTCTGCTCTGTCGCTCTCTCTCTCTCTGCTCTGCGCTGTCTCTCTCTCTCACTCTCTGCTCTGCGCTGTCTCTCTCTCTCTCTCTGCTCTGCTCTGTCTCTCTCTCTCTCTGCTCTGCGCTGTCTCTCTCTCTCTCTGCTCTGCGCTGTCTCTCTCTCTCTCTCTCTCTCTGCTCTGCGCTGTCTCTCTCTCTCTCTGCTCTGCGCTGTCTCTCTCTCTGCTCTGCGCGGTCTCTCTCTCTCTCTGCTCTGCGCTGTCTCTCTCTCTCTCTGCTCTGCGCGGTCTCTCTCTCTCTCTGCTCTGCGCTGTCACTCTCTCTCTCTGCTCTGCGCTGTCTCTCTCTCTCTCTGCTCTGCGCTGTCTCTCTCTCTCACTCTCTGCTCTGCGCTGTCTCTCTCTCTCTCTCTGCTCTGCGCTGTCACTCTCTCTCTCTGCTCTGCGCTGTCTCTCTCTCTCTCTGCTCTGCGCTGTCACTCTCTCTCTCTGCTCTGCGCTGTCTCTCTCTCTCTCTGCTCTGCGCTGTCACTCTCTCTCTCTGCTCTGCGCTGTCACTCTCTGCTCTGTCTCTCTCCCTGCTCTGCGCTGTCACTCTCTCTCCCTGCTCTGCGCTGTCTCTCTCTCTCTCTCTCTCTGCTCTGCGCTGTCTCTCTCTCTCTGCTCTGCGCTGTCTCTCTCTCTCTCTGCTCTGCGCTGTCTCTCTCTCTCTCTGCTCTGCGCTGTCACTCTCTCTCTCTCTCTCTCTGCTCTGCGCTGTCACTCTCTCTCTCTGCTCTGCGCTGTCACTCTCTGCTCTGTCTCTCTCCCTGCTCTGCGCTGTCACTCTCTCTCCCTGCTCTGTCTCTCTCTCTCTCTCTCTCTCTCTGCTCTGCGCTGTCTCTCTCTCTCTGCTCTGCGCTGTCACTCTCTCTGCTCTGCGCTGTCACTCTCTCTGCTCTGCGCTGTCTCTCTCTCTCTCTCTGCGCTGTCTCTCTCTCTCTCTCTGCTCTGCGCTGTCTCTCTCTCTCTCTCTGCTCTGCGCTGTCTCTCTCTCTCTCTCTCTCTGCTCTGCGCTGTCTCTCTCTCTCTCTCTGCTCTGCGCTGTCTCTCTCTCTCTCTCTGCTCTGCGCTGTCTCTCTCTCTCTCTCTGCTCTGCGCTGTCTCTCTCTCTCTCTCTGCTCTGCGCTGTCTCTCTCTCTCTGCTCTGCGCTGTCTCTCTCTCTCTGCTCTGCGCTGTCACTCTCTCTGCTCTGCGCTGTCACTCTCTCTGCTCTGCGCTGTCTCTCTCTCTCTCTCTGCTCTGCGCTGTCTCTCTCTCTCTCTGCTCTGCGCTGTCTCTCTCTCTCTCTCTCTCTCTCTGCTCTGCGCTGTCTCTCTCTCTCTCTCTGCTCTGCGCTGTCTCTCTCTCTCTCTCTGCTCTGCGCTCTCTCTCTCTCTCTCTCTGCTCTGCGCTGTCTCTCTCTCTCTCTCTGCTCTGCGCTGTCTCTCTCTCTCTCTCTGCTCTGCGCTGTCTCTCTCTCTCTCTGCTCTGCGCTGTCTCTCTCTCTCTCTGCTCTGCGCTGTCTCTCTCTCTCCCTGCTCTGCGCTGTCTCTCTCTCTCTCTCTCTCTCTCTCTGCTCTGCGCTGTCTCTCTCTCTCTCTGCTCTGCGCTGTCTCTCTCCCTGCTCTGCGCTGTCTCTCTCTCCCTGCTCTGCGCTGTCTCTCTCTCTCTCCCTGCTCTGCGCTGTCTCTCTCTCCCTGCTCTGCGCTGTCTCTCTCTCCCTGCTCTGCGCTGTCTCTCTCTCTCTGCTCTGCGCTGTCTCTCTCTCTGCTCTGCGCTGTCTCTCTCTCTCTGCTCTGCGCTGTCTCTCTCTCTCTGCTCTGCGCTGTCTCTCTCTCTCCCTGCTCTGCGCTGTCTCTCTCTCTCTGCTCTGCGCTGTCTCTCTCTCTCTGCTCTGCGCTGTCTCTCTCTCCCTGCTCTGCGCTGTCTCTCTCTCTCTCTGCTCTGCGCTGTCTCTCTCTCCCTGCCCTGCGCTGTCTCTCTCTCCCTGCCCTGCGCTGTCACTCTCTCTCTCTCTGCTCTGCGCTGTCGCTCTCTCTCTCTGCTCTGCGCTGTCTCTCTCTCTCTCTCTCTCTCTGCTCTGCGCTGTCTCTCTCTCTCTCTGCTCTGCGCTGTCTCTCTCTCTGCTCTGCGCGGTCTCTCTCTCTCTCTGCTCTGCGCTGTCACTCTCTCTCTCTGCTCTGCGCTGTCTCTCTCTCTCTCTGCTCTGCGCTGTCACTCTCTCTCTCTGCTCTGCGCTGTCACTCTCTCTGCTCTGCGCTGTCTCTCTCTCTCTCTCTGCTCTGCGCTGTCTCTCTCTCTCTCTCTCTCTGCTCTGCCTCTCTCTCTCTCTGCTCTGCGCTGTCTCTCTCTCTCTGCTCTGCGCTGTCTCTCTCTCTCTGCTCTGCGCTGTCTCTCTCTCTCTGCTCTGCGCTGTCTCTCTCTCTCTCTGCTCTGCGCTGTCTCTCTCTCTCTGCTCTGCGCTGTCTCTCTCTCTCTCTGCTCTGCGCTGTCTCTCTCTCTCTCTGCTCTGCGCTGTCTCTCTCTCTCTCTGCTCTGCGCTGTCTCTCTCTCTCTCTCTGCTCTGCGCTGTCTCTCTCTCTCTCTCTGCTCTGCGCTCTCTCTCTCTCTCTCTCTCTGCTCTGCGCTGTCTCTCTCTCTCTCTCTCTCTGCTCTGCGCTGTCTCTCTCTCTCTCAGCTCTGCGCTGTCTCTCTCTCTCTCCCTGCTCTGCGCTGTCTCTCTCTCCCTGCTCTGCGCTCTCTCTCTCTCCCTGCTCTGCGCTGTCTCTCTCTCTGCTCTGCGCTGTCTCTCTCTCTCTGCTCTGCGCTGTCTCTCTCCCTGCTCTGCGCTGTCTCTCTCTCTCTCTGCTCTGCGCTGTCTCTCTCTCTCTGCTCTGCGCTGTCTCTCTCTCTCTGCTCTGCGCTGTCTCTCTCTCTCTGCTCTGCGCTGTCTCTCTCTCTCTGCTCTGCGCTGTCTCTCTCTCTCTGCTCTGCGCTGTCTCTCTCTCTGCTCTGCGCTGTCTCTCTCTCTCTGCTCTGCGCTGTCTCTCTCTCTCTCTGCTCTGCGCTGTCTCTCTCTCTCTGCTCTGCGCTGTCGCTCTCTCCCTGCTCTGCGCTGTCGCTCTCTCTCTCTGCTCTGCGCTGTCTCTCTCTCCCTGCTCTGCGCTGTCGCTCTCTCTCTCTGCTCTGCGCTGTCTCTCTCTCCCTGCTCTGCGCTGTCTCTCTCTCCCTGCTCTGCGCTGTCTCTCTCTCCCTGCTCTGCGCTGTCGCTCTCTCTCTCTTCTCTGCGCTGTCGCTCTCTCTCTGCTCTGCGCTGTCTCTCTCTCTCTCTGCTCTGCGCTGTCTCTCTCTCTCTCTCTGCTCTGCGCTGTCTCTCTCTCTCTCTCTGCTCTGCGCTGTCTCTCTCTCTCTCTCCCTGCTCTGCGCTGTCTCTCTCTCTCTCTCCCTGCTCTGCGCTGTCTCTCTCTCCCTGCTC
This sequence comes from Chiloscyllium plagiosum, assembly GCF_037043375.1. Taxonomy (NCBI): domain Eukaryota; kingdom Metazoa; phylum Chordata; class Chondrichthyes; order Orectolobiformes; family Hemiscylliidae; genus Chiloscyllium; species Chiloscyllium plagiosum. Next base: position 104,937 of record NW_028270265.1, on the reverse strand, counting down.
TGCGCTGTCTCTCTCTCCCTGCTCTGCGCTGTCTCTCTCTCTCTCTCTCTGCTCTGCGCTGTCTCTCTCTCTCTCTCTCTCTGCTCTGCGCTGTCTCTCTCTCTCTCTCTCTGCTCTGCGCTGTCTCTCTCTCTCTCTCTCTGCTCTGCGCTGTCTCTCTCTCTCTCTGCTCTGCGCTGTCTCTCTCTCTCTCTGCTCTGCGCTGTCTCTCTCTCCCTGCTCTGCGCTGTCTCTCTCTCTCTCTCTCTCTCTCTCTCTGCTCTGCGCTTTCTCTCTCTCTCTCTCTCTGCTCTGCGCTGTCTCTCTCTCTGCTCTGCGCTGTCTCTCTCTCTCTGCTCTGCGCTGTCACTCTCCCTGCTCTGCGCTGTCTCTCTCTCTCCCTGCTCTGCGCTGTCTCTCTCTCCCTGCTCTGCGCTGTCTCTCTCTCTCTGCTCTGCGCTGTCTCTCTCTCACTCTCTGCTCTGCGCTGTCTCTCTCTCTCTCTCTCTGCTCTGCTCTGTCGCTCTCTCTCTCTGCTCTGCGCTGTCTCTCTCTCTGCTCTGCGCTGTCGCTCTCTCTCTCTCTGCTCTGCGCTGTCTCTCTCTCTCACTCTCTGCTCTGCGCTGTCTCTCTCTCTCTCTCTGCTCTGCTCTGTCTCTCTCTCTCTCTCTGCTCTGCGCTGTCTCTCTCTCTCTCTGCTCTGCGCTGTCTCTCTCTCTCTCTCTCTCTCTGCTCTGCGCTGTCTCTCTCTCTCTCTGCTCTGCGCTGTCTCTCTCTCTGCTCTGCGCGGTCTCTCTCTCTCTCTGCTCTGCGCGGTCTCTCTCTCTCTCTGCTCTGCGCTGTCACTCTCTCTCTCTGCTCTGCGCTGTCTCTCTCTCTCTCTGCTCTGCGCTGTCACTCTCTCTCTCTGCTCTGCGCTGTCACTCTCTGCTCTGTCTCTCTCCCTGCTCTGCGCTGTCACTCTCTCTCCCTGCTCTGCGCTGTCTCTCTCTCTCTCTCTCTCTGCTCTGCGCTGTCTCTCTCTCTCTCTGCTCTGCGCTGTCACTCTCTCTCTCTCTCTCTCTGCTCTGCGCTGTCACTCTCTCTCTCTCTCTCTCTGCTCTGCGCTGTCACTCTCTCTCTCTGCTCTGCGCTGTCACTCTCTGCTCTGTCTCTCTCCCTGCTCTGCGCTGTCACTCTCTCTCCCTGCTCTGCGCTGTCTCTCTCTCTCTCTCTCTCTCTCTCTGCTCTGCGCTGTCTCTCTCTCTCTGCTCTGCGCTGTCACTCTCTCTGCTCTGCGCTGTCACTCTCTCTGCTCTGCGCTGTCTCTCTCTCTCTCTCTGCTCTGCGCTGTCTCTCTCTCTCTCTCTGCTCTGCGCTGTCTCTCTCTCTCTCTCTGCTCTGCGCTGTCTCTCTCTCTCTCTCTCTCTGCTCTGCGCTGTCTCTCTCTCTCTCTCTGCTCTGCGCTGTCTCTCTCTCTCTCTCTGCTCTGCGCTGTCTCTCTCTCTCTCTCTGCTCTGCGCTGTCTCTCTCTCTCTGCTCTGCGCTGTCTCTCTCTCTCTGCTCTGCGCTGTCACTCTCTCTCTGCTCTGCGCTGTCTCTCTCTCTCTCTCTGCTCTGCGCTGTCTCTCTCTCTCTCTGCTCTGCGCTGTCTCTCTCTCTCTCTCTGCTCTGCGCTGTCTCTCTCTCTCTCTGCTCTGCGCTGTCTCTCTCTCTCTCTCTCTCTCTCTCTGCTCTGCGCTGTCTCTCTCTCTCTCTCTGCTCTGCGCTGTCTCTCTCTCTCTCTCTGCTCTGCGCTCTCTCTCTCTCTCTCTCTGCTCTGCGCTGTCTCTCTCTCTCTCTCTCTGCTCTGCGCTGTCTCTCTCTCTCTCTGCTCTGCGCTGTCTCTCTCTCTCTCTGCTCTGCGCTGTCTCTCTCTCTCTCTGCTCTGCGCTGTCTCTCTCTCTCCCTGCTCTGCGCTGTCTCTCTCTCTCTCTCTGCTCTGCGCTGTCTCTCTCTCTCTCTCTGCTCTGCGCTCTCTCTCTCTCCCTGCTCTGCGCTGTCTCTCTCTCTCTGCTCTGCGCTGTCTCTCTCTCTGCTCTGCGCTGTCTCTCTCTCTCTCTGCTCTGCGCTGTCTCTCTCCCTGCTCTGCGCTGTCTCTCTCTCCCTGCTCTGCGCTGTCTCTCTCTCTCTCTCCCTGCTCTGCGCTGTCTCTCTCTCCCTGCTCTGCGCTGTCTCTCTCTCTCTGCTCTGCGCTGTCTCTCTCTCCCTGCTCTGCGCTGTCTCTCTCTCCCTGCTCTGCGCTGTCTCTCTCTCCCTGCTCTGCGCTGTCTCTCTCTCCCTGCTCTGCGCTGTCTCTCTCTCTCTGCTCTGCGCTGTCTCTCTCTCTGCTCTGCGCTGTCTCTCTCTCTCTGCTCTGCGCTGTCTCTCTCTCTCTGCTCTGCGCTGTCTCTCTCTCTCTGCTCTGCGCTGTCTCTCTCTCTCTGCTCTGCGCTGTCTCTCTCTCTCTCTGCTCTGCGCTGTCTCTCTCTCTCTCTGCTCTGCGCTGTCTCTCTCTCCCTGCTCTGCGCTGTCTCTCTCTCCCTGCTCTGCGCTGTCTCTCTCTCCCTGCTCTGCGCTGTCTCTCTCTCCCTGCTCTGCGCTGTCTCTCTCTCTCTGCTCTGCGCTGTCTCTCTCTCTCTCTGCTCTGCGCTGTCGCTCTCTCTCTCTGCTCTGCGCTGTCTCTCTCTCTCTGCTCTGCGCTGTCTCTCTCTCTCTGCTCTGCGCTGTCTCTCTCTCTCTGCTCTGCGCTGTCGCTCTCTCTCTCTGCTCTGCGCTGTCGCTCTCTCTCTCTGCTCTGCGCTGTCTCTCTCTCTCTCTCTCTCTCTGCTCTGCGCTGTCTCTCTCTCTCTCTGCTCTGCGCTGTCTCTCTCTCTGCTCTGCGCGGTCTCTCTCTCTCTCTGCTCTGCGCTGTCACTCTCTCTCTCTGCTCTGCGCTCTCTCTCTCTCTGCTCTGCGCTGTCACTCTCTCTCCCTGCTCTGCGCTGTCACTCTCTCTCCCTGCTCTGCGCTGTCTCTCTCTCTCTCTCTCTCTGCTCTGCGCTGTCTCTCTCTCTGCTCTGCGCTGTCTCTCTCTCTCTCTGCTCTGCGCTGTCACTCTCTCTCTCTGCTCTGCGCTGTCACTCTCTGCTCTGTCTCTCTCCCTGCTCTGCGCTGTCTCTCTCTCTCTCTCATCCTGCTCTGCGCTGTCTCTCTCTCTCTCTCTCTCTCTCTCTCTGCTCTGCGCTGTCTCTCTCTCTCTCTGCTCTGCGCTCTCTCTCTCTCTCTCTGCTCTGCGCTCTCTCTCTCTCTGCTCTGCGCTGTCGCTCTCTCTCTCTGCTCTGCGCTGTCACTCTCTGCTCTGTCTCTCTCCCTGCTCTGCGCTGTCACTCTCTCTTCCTGCTCTGCGCTGTCTCTCTCTCTCTCTCTCTCTGCTCTGCGCTGTCTCTCTCTCTCTCTCTCTCTGCTCTGCGCTGTCACTCTCTCTCTCTGCTCTGCGCTGTCACTCTCCCTCTCTGCTCTGCGCTGTCTCTCTCTCTCTCTGCTCTGCGCTGTCTCTCTCTGCTCTGTCTCTCTCCCTGCTCTGCGCTGTCACTCTCTCTTCCTGCTGTGCGCTGTCTCTCTCTCTCTCTCTCTCTGCTCTGCGCTGTCTCTCTCTCTCTCTGCTCTGCGCTCTCTCTCTCTCTCTCTGCTCTGCGCTCTCTCTCTCTCTGCTCTGCGCTGTCGCTCTCTCTCTCTGCTCTGCGCTGTCACTCTCTGCTCTGTCTCTCTCCCTGCTCTGCGCTGTCACTCTCTCTCCCTGCTCTGCGCTGTCTCTCTCTCTCTCTCTCTCTGCTCTGCGCTGTCTCTCTCTCTCTGCTCTGCGCTGTCACTCTCTCTGCTCTGCGCTGTCTCTCTCTCTCTCTCTCTGCTCTGCGCTGTCTCTCTCTCTCTCTCTGCTCTGCGCTGTCTCTCTCTCTCTCTGCTCTGCGCTGTCTCTCTCTCTCTGCTCTGCGCTGTCTCTCTCTCTCTGCTCTGCGCTGTCTCTCTCTCTCTGCTCTGCGCTGTCTCTCTCTCTCTGCTCTGCGCTGTCTCTCTCTCTCTCTGCTCTGCGCTGTCTCTCTCTCTCTCTGCTCTGCGCTGTCTCTCTCTCTCCCTGCTCTGCGCTGTCTCTCTCTCCCTGCTCTGCGCTGTCTCTCTCTCCCTGCTCTGCGCTGTCTCTCTCTCCCTGCTCTGCGCTGTCTCTCTCTCTCTCTCTCTCTGCTCTGCGCTGTCTCTCTCTCTCACTCTCTGCTCTGCGCTGTCTCTCTCTCTCTCTCTGCTCTGCGCTGTCTCTCTCTCTCTGCTCTGCGCTGTCTCTCTCTCTCTCTGCTCTGCGCTGTCTCTCTCTCTCTCTGCTCTGCGCTGTCTCTCTCTCCCTGCTCTGCGCTGTCTCTCACTCTCTCTCTCTCTGCTCTGCGCTTTCTCTCTCTCTCTCTCTCTGCTCTGCGCTGTCTCTCTCTCTGCTCTGCGCTGTCTCTCTCTCTCTGCTCTGCGCTGTCACTCTCCCTGCTCTGCGCTGTCTCTCTCTCTCCCTGCTCTGCGCTGTCTCTCTCTCCCTGCTCTGCGCTGTCTCTCTCTCTCTGCTCTGCGCTGTCTCTCTCTCACTCTCTGCTCTGCGCTGTCTCTCTCTCTCACTCTCTGCTCTGCGCTGTCTCTCTCTCTCTCTCTCTGCTCTGCTCTGTCGCTCTCTCTCTCTGCTCTGCGCTGTCTCTCTCTCTGCTCTGCGCTGTCGCTCTCTCTCTCTCTGCTCTGCGCTGTCTCTCTCTCTCACTCTCTGCTCTGCGCTGTCTCTCTCTCTCTCTCTGCTCTGCTCTGTCTCTCTCTCTCTCTGCTCTGCGCTGTCTCTCTCTCTCTCTGCTCTGCGCTGTCTCTCTCTCTCTCTCTCTCTCTGCTCTGCGCTGTCTCTCTCTCTCTCTGCTCTGCGCTGTCTCTCTCTCTGCTCTGCACGGTCTCTCTCTCTCTCTGCTCTGCGCTGTCACTCTCTCTCTCTGCTCTGCGCTGTCTCTCTCTCTCTCTGCTCTGTGCTGTCACTCTCTCTCTCTGCTCTGCGCTGTCACTCTCTGCTCTGTCTCTCTCCCTGCTCTGCGCTGTCACTCTCTCTCCCTGCTCTGCGCTGTCTCTCTCTCTCTCTCTCTCTCTCTGCTCTGCGCTGTCTCTCTCTCTCTGCTCTGCGCTGTCTCTCTCTCTCTCTGCTCTGCGCTGTCTCTCTCTCTCTCTGCTCTGCGCTGTCACTCTCTCTCTCTCTCTCTCTCTCTCTGCTCTGCGCTGTCACTCTCTCTCTCTGCTCTGCGCTGTCACTCTCTGCTCTGTCTCTCTCCCTGCTCTGCGCTGTCACTCTCTCTCCCTGCTCTGTCTCTCTCTCTCTCTCTCTCTCTCTCTGCTCTGCGCTGTCTCTCTCTCTCTGCTCTGCGCTGTCACTCTCTCTGCTCTGCGCTGTCACTCTCTCTGCTCTGCGCTGTCTCTCTCTCTCTCTCTGCTCTGCGCTGTCTCTCTCTCTCTCTCTGCTCTGCGCTGTCTCTCTCTCTCTCTCTCTCTCTCTGCTCTGCGCTGTCTCTCTCTCTCTCTCTGCTCTGCGCTGTCTCTCTCTCTCTCTCTGCTCTGCGCTGTCTCTCTCTCTCTCTCTGCTCTGCGCTGTCTCTCTCTCTCTCTCTGCTCTGCGCTGTCTCTCTCTCTCTGCTCTGCGCTGTCTCTCTCTCTCTGCTCTGCGCTGTCACTCTCTCTGCTCTGCGCTGTCACTCTCTCTGCTCTGCGCTGTCTCTCTCTCTCTCTCTCTGCTCTGCGCTGTCTCTCTCTCTCTCTCTCTCTCTCTCTCCCTGCTCTGTCTCTCTCTCTCTCTCTCTCTCTCTGCTCTGCGCTGTCTCTCTCTCTCTGCTCTGCGCTGTCACTCTCTCTGCTCTGCGCTGTCACTCTCTCTGCTCTGCGCTGTCTCTCTCTCTCTCTCTGCTCTGCGCTGTCTCTCTCTCTCTCTGCTCTGCGCTGTCTCTCTCTCTCTCTCTCTCTCTCTCTCTGCTCTGCGCTGTCTCTCTCTCTCTCTCTGCTCTGCGCTGTCTCTCTCTCTCTCTCTCTCTCTGCTCTGCGCTCTCTCTCTCTCTCTCTCTCTGCTCTGCGCTGTCTCTCTCTCTCTCTCTGCTCTGCGCTGTCTCTCTCTCTCTCTGCTCTGCGCTGTCTCTCTCTCTCTCTGCTCTGCGCTGTCTCTCTCTCTCTCTGCTCTGCGCTGTCTCTCTCTCTCTCTCTGCTCTGCGCTGTCTCTCTCTCTCTCTGCTCTGCGCTGTCTCTCTCCCTGCTCTGCGCTGTCTCTCTCTCTCTCTGCTCTGCGCTGTCTCTCTCCCTGCTCTGCGCTGTCTCTCTCTCTCTCTCTGCTCTGCGCTGTCTCTCTCTCTCTCTGCTCTGCGCTGTCTCTCTCCCTGCTCTGCGCTGTCTCTCTCTCCCTGCTCTGCGCTGTCTCTCTCTCTCTCTCCCTGCTCTGCGCTGTCTCTCTCTCCCTGCTCTGCGCTGTCTCTCTCTCTCTCCCTGCTCTGCGCTGTCTCTCTCTCCCTGCTCTGCGCTGTCTCTCTCTCCCTGCTCTGCGCTGTCTCTCTCTCTCTGCTCTGCGCTGTCTCTCTCTCTGCTCTGCGCTGTCTCTCTCTCTCTGCTCTGCGCTGTCTCTCTCTCTCTGCTCTGCGCTGTCTCTCTCTCTCCCTGCTCTGCGCTGTCTCTCTCTCTCTCTGCTCTGCGCTGTCTCTCTCTCTCTGCTCGGCGCTGTCTCTCTCTCCCTGCCCTGCGCTGTCACTCTCTCTCTCTGCTCTGCGCTGTCTCTCTCTCTCACTCTCTGCTCTGCGCTGTCTCTCTCTCTCTCTCTGCTCTGCGCTGTCTCTCTCTCTCTGCTCTGCGCTGTCTCTCTCTCTCTGCTCTGCGCTGTCTCTCTCTCTCTCTGCTCTGCGCTGTCTCTCTCTCTCTCTGCTCTGCGCTGTCTCTCTCTCTCTCTGCTCTGCGCTGTCTCTCTCTCCCTGCTCTGCGCTGTCTCTCACTCTCTCTCTCTCTGCTCTGCGCTTTCTCTCTCTCTCTCTCTCTGCTCTGCGCTGTCTCTCTCTCTGCTCTGCGCTGTCTCTCTCTCTCTGCTCTGCGCTGTCACTCTCCCTGCTCTGCGCTGTCTCTCTCTCTCCCTGCTCTGCGCTGTCTCTCTCTCCCTGCTCTGCGCTGTCTCTCTCTCCCTGCTCTGCGCTGTCTCTCTCTCTCTCTCTGCTCTGCGCTGTCTCTCTCTCTCACTCTCTGCTCTGCGCTGTCTCTCTCTCTCTCTCTCTGCTCTGCTCTGTCGCTCTCTCTCTCTGCTCTGCGCTGTCTCTCTCTCTGCTCTGCGCTGTCGCTCTCTCTCTCTCTGCTCTGCGCTGTCTCTCTCTCTCACTCTCTGCTCTGCGCTGTCTCTCTCTCTCTCTCTGCTCTGCTCTGTCTCTCTCTCTCTCTGCTCTGCGCTGTCTCTCTCTCTCTCTGCTCTGCGCTGTCTCTCTCTCTCTCTCTCTCTCTCTGCTCTGCGCTGTCTCTCTCTCTCTCTGCTCTGCGCTGTCTCTCTCTCTGCTCTGCACGGTCTCTCTCTCTCTCTGCTCTGCGCTGTCACTCTCTCTCTCTGCTCTGCGCTGTCTCTCTCTCTCTCTGCTCTGTGCTGTCACTCTCTCTCTCTGCTCTGCGCTGTCACTCTCTGCTCTGTCTCTCTCCCTGCTCTGCGCTGTCACTCTCTCTCCCTGCTCTGCGCTGTCTCTCTCTCTCTCTCTGCTCTGCGCTGTCTCTCTCTCTCTGCTCTGCGCTGTCTCTCTCTCTCTCTGCTCTGCGCTGTCTCTCTCTCTCTCTGCTCTGCGCTGTCACTCTCTCTCTCTCTCTCTCTCTGCTCTGCGCTGTCACTCTCTCTCTCTGCTCTGCGCTGTCACTCTCTGCTCTGTCTCTCTCCCTGCTCTGCGCTGTCACTCTCTCTCCCTGCTCTGTCTCTCTCTCTCTCTCTCTGCTCTGCGCTGTCTCTCTCTCTCTGCTCTGCGCTGTCACTCTCTCTGCTCTGCGCTGTCACTCTCTCTGCTCTGCGCTGTCTCTCTCTCTCTCTCTGCTCTGCGCTGTCTCTCTCTCTCTCTCTGCTCTGCGCTGTCTCTCTCTCTCTCTCTCTCTGCTCTGCGCTGTCTCTCTCTCTCTCTCTGCTCTGCGCTGTCTCTCTCTCTCTCTCTGCTCTGCGCTGTCTCTCTCTCTCTCTCTGCTCTGCGCTGTCTCTCTCTCTCTGCTCTGCGCTGTCTCTCTCTCTCTGCTCTGCGCTGTCACTCTCTCTGCTCTGCGCTGTCACTCTCTCTGCTCTGCGCTGTCTCTCTCTCTCTCTCTGCTCTGCGCTGTCTCTCTCTCTCTCTGCTCTGCGCTGTCTCTCTCTCTCTCTCTCTCTCTCTCTGCTCTGCGCTGTCTCTCTCTCTCTCTCTGCTCTGCGCTGTCTCTCTCTCTCTCTCTGCTCTGCGCTCTCTCTCTCTCTCTCTCTGCTCTGCGCTGTCTCTCTCTCTGCTCTGCGCTGTCTCTCTCTCTCTCTGCTCTGCGCTGTCTCTCTCTCTCTCTGCTCTGCGCTGTCTCTCTCTCTCTCTGCTCTGCGCTGTCTCTCTCTCTCCCTGCTCTGCGCTGTCTCTCTCTCTCTCTCTGCTCTGCGCTGTCTCTCTCTCTCTCTCTGCTCTGCGCTGTCTCTCTCTCTCTCTCTCTCTCTCTGCTCTGCGCTGTCTCTCTCTCTCTCTGCTCTGCGCTGTCTCTCTCCCTGCTCTGCGCTGTCTCTCTCTCCCTGCTCTGCGCTGTCTCTCTCTCTCTCTCCCTGCTCTGCGCTGTCTCTCTCTCCCTGCTCTGCGCTGTCTCTCTCTCTCTCCCTGCTCTGCGCTGTCTCTCTCTCCCTGCTCTGCGCTGTCTCTCTCTCCCTGCTCTGCGCTGTCTCTCTCTCTCTGCTCTGCGCTGTCTCTCTCTCTGCTCTGCGCTGTCTCTCTCTCTCTGCTCTGCGCTGTCTCTCTCTCTCTGCTCTGCGCTGTCTCTCTCTCTCCCTGCTCTGCGCTGTCTCTCTCTCTCTCTGCTCTGCGCTGTCTCTCTCTCTCTGCTCGGCGCTGTCTCTCTCTCCCTGCTCTGCGCTGTCTCTCTCTCCCTGCCCTGCGCTGTCACTCTCTCTCTCTGCTCTGCGCTGTCGCTCTCTCTCTCTGCTCTGCGCTGTCTCTCTCTCTCTCTCTCTCTCTCTGCTCTGCGCTGTCTCTCTCTCTCTCTGCTCTGCGCTGTCTCTCTCTCTGCTCTGCGCGGTCTCTCTCTCTCTCTGCTCTGCGCTGTCACTCTCTCTCTCTGCTCTGCGCTGTCTCTCTCTCTCTCTGCTCTGCGCTGTCACTCTCTCTCTCTGCTCTGCGCTGTCACTCTCTGCTCTGTCTCTCTCCCTGCTCTGCGCTGTCTCTCTCTCTCTCTCTCTCTGCTCTGCGCTGTCTCTCTCTCTGCTCTGCGCTGTCTCTCTCTCTCTCTGCTCTGCGCTGTCACTCTCTCTCTCTGCTCTGCGCTGTCACTCTCTCTCTCTGCTCTGCGCTGTCACTCTCTCTCTCTGCTCTGCGCTGTCACTCTCTGCTCTCTGCTCTGCGCTGTCACTCTCTGCTCTGTCTCTCTCCCTGCTCTGCGCTGTCACTCTCTCTTCCTGCTCTGCGCTGTCTCTCTCTCTCTCTGCTCTGCGCTCTCTCTCTCTCTGCTCTGCGCTGTCGCTCTCTCTCTCTGCTCTGCGCTGTCACTCTCTGCTCTGTCTCTCTCCCTGCTCTGCGCTGTCACTCTCTCTCCCTGCTCTGCGCTGTCTCTCTCTCTCTCTGCTCTGCGCTGTCTCTCTCTCTCTGCTCTGCGCTGTCACTCTCTGCTCTGTCTCTCTCCCTGCTCTGCGCTGTCACTCTCTCTCCCTGCTCTGCGCTGTCTCTCTCTCTCACTCTCTCTGCTCTGCGCTGTCACTCTCTCTGCTCTGCGCTGTCTCTCTCTCTCTCTCTGCTCTGCGCTGTCTCTCTCTCTCTCTCTCTCTGCTCTGCCTCTCTCTCTCTCTCTCTGCTCTGCGCTGTCTCTCTCTCTCTGCTCTGCGCTGTCTCTCTCTCTCTGCTCTGCGCTGTCTCTCTCTCTCTGCTCTGCGCTGTCTCTCTCTCTCTCTGCTCTGCGCTGTCTCTCTCTCTCTCTGCTCTGCGCTGTCTCTCTCTCTCTCTCTGCTCTGCGCTGTCTCTCTCTCTCTCTCTGCTCTGCGCTCTCTCTCTCTCTCTCTCTCTGCTCTGCGCTCTCTCTCTCTCTCTCTGCTCTGCGCTGTCTCTCTCTCTCTCTCTCTCTGCTCTGCGCTGTCTCTCTCTCTCTCAGCTCTGCGCTGTCTCTCTCTCTCTCCCTGCTCTGCGCTGTCTCTCTCTCCCTGCTCTGCGCTGTCTCTCTCTCCCTGCTCTGCGCTGTCTCTCTCTCTGCTCTGCGCTGTCTCTCTCTCTCTGCTCTGCGCTGTCTCTCTCCCTGCTCTGCGCTGTCTCTCTCTCTCTCTGCTCTGCGCTGTCTCTCTCTCTCTGCTCTGCGCTGTCTCTCTCTCTCTGCTCTGCGCTGTCTCTCTCTCTGCTCTGCGCTGTCTCTCTCTCTCTGCTCTGCGCTGTCTCTCTCTCTCTCTGCTCTGCGCTGTCGCTCTCTCTCTCTGCTCTGCGCTGTCTCTCTCTCCCTGCTCTGCGCTGTCGCTCTCTCTCTCTGCTCTGCGCTGTCTCTCTCTCCCTGCTCTGCGCTGTCTCTCTCTCCCTGCTCTGCGCTGTCTCTCTCTCCCTGCTCTGCGCTGTCTCTCTCTCCCTGCTCTGCGCTGTCGCTCTCTCTCTCTGCTCTGCGCTGTCGCTCTCTCTCTGCTCTGCGCTGTCTCTCTCTCTCTCTGCTCTGCGCTGTAGCTCTCTCTTCTCTGCGCTGTCGCTCTCTCTCTCTGCTCTGCGCTGTCGCTCTCTCTCTCTGCTCTGCGCTGTCGCTCTCTCTCTCTGCTCTGCGCTGTCGCTCTCTCTCTCTGCTCTGCGCTGTCGCTCTCTCTCTCTGCTCTGCGCTGTCGCTCTCTCTCTCTGCTCTGCGCTGTCGCTCTCTCTCTCTGCTCTGCGCTGTCGCTCTCTCTCTCTGCTCTGCGCTGTCGCTCTCTCTCTCTGCTCTGCGCTGTCGCTCTCTCTCTCTGCTCTTCGCTGTCGCTCTCTCTGCTCTGCGCTGTCGCTCTCTCTCTCTGCTCTGCGCTGTCGCGCTCTCTCTGCTCTGCGCTGTCGCTCTCTCTCTGCTCTGCGCTGTCGCTCTCTCTCTGCTCTGCGCTGTCGCTCTCTCTCTCTGCTCTGCGCTGTCGCTCTCTCTCTGCTCTGCGCTGTCGCTCTCTCTCTGCTCTGCGCTGTCGCTCTCTCTCTGCTCTGCGCTGTCGCTCTCTCTCTGCTCTGCGCTGTCGCTCTCTCTCTGCTCTGCGCTGTCGCTCTCTCTCTCTGCTCTGCGCTGTCGCTCTCTCTCTCTGCTCTGCGCTGTCGCTCTCTCTTCTCTGCGCTGTCGCTCTCTCTCTCTGCTCTGCGCTGTCTCTCTCTCTCTGCTCTGCGCTGTCTCTCTCTCTCTGCTCTGCGCTGTCTCTCTCTCTCTGCTCTGCGCTGTCTCTCTCTCTCTGCTCTGCGCTGTCTCTCTCTCTCTCTCTCTCTGCGCTGTCTCTCTCTCTCTCTGCTCTGCGCTGTCGCTCTCTCTTCTCTGCGCTGTCTCTCTCTCTCTCTGCTCTGCGCTGTCTCTCTCTCTCCCTGCTCTGCGCTGTCTCTCTCTCTCTCTGCTCTGCGCTGTCGCTCTCTCTTCTCTGCGCTGTCGCTCTCTCTCTCTGCTCTGCGCTGTCGCTCTCTCTCTCTGCTCTGCGCTGTCGCTCTCTCTCTCTGCTCTGCGCTGTCGCTCTCTCTCTCTGCACTGCGCTGTCTCTCTCTCTCTGCTCTGCGCTGTCTCTCTCTCTCTCTGCTCTGCGCTGTCTCTCTCTCTCTCTGCTCTGCGCTGTCACTCTCTGCTCTGTCTCTCTCCCTGCTCTGCGCTGTCACTCTCTCTCCCTGCTCTGCGCTGTCTCTCTCTCTCTGCTCTGCGCTGTCTCTCTCTCTGCTCTGCGCTGTCTCTCTCTCTGCTCTGCGCTGTCTCTCTCTCTCTGCTCTGCGCTGTCTCTCTCTCTCTGCTCTGCGCTGTCTCTCTCTCTCTGCTCTGCGCTGTCTCTCTCTCTCTGCTCTGCGCTGTCTCTCTCTCTCTCTCTCTCTGCGCTGTCTCTCTCTCTCTCTGCTCTGCGCTGTCGCTCTCTCTTCTCTGCGCTGTCTCTCTCTCTCTCTGCTCTGCGCTGTCTCTCTCTCTCCCTGCTCTGCGCTGTCTCTCTCTCTCTCTGCTCTGCGCTGTCGCTCTCTCTTCTCTGCGCTGTCGCTCTCTCTCTCTGCTCTGCGCTGTCGCTCTCTCTCTCTGCTCTGCGCTGTCGCTCTCTCTCTCTGCTCTGCGCTGTCGCTCTCTCTCTCTGCTCTGCGCTGTCGCTCTCTCTCTCTGCTCTGCGCTGTCGCTCTCTCTCTCTGCTCTGCGCTGTCGCTCTCTCTCTGCTCTGCGCTGTCGCTCTCTCTCTGCTCTGCGCTGTCGCTCTCTCTCTGCTCTGCGCTGTCGCTCTCTCTCTCTGCTCTGCGCTGTCGCTCTCTCTCTCTGCTCTGCGCTGTCGCTCTCTCTCTCTGCTCTGCGCTGTCTCTCTCTCTCTGCTCTGCGCTGTCTCTCTCTCTCTGCTCTGCGCTGTCTCTCTCTCTCTGCTCTGCGCTGTCTCTCTCTCTCTGCTCTGCGCTGTCGCTCTCTCTTCTCTGCGCTGTCTCTCTCTCTCTCTGCTCTGCGCTGTCTCTCTCTCTCCCTGCTCTGCGCTGTCTCTCTCTCTCCCTGCTCTGCGCTGTCTCTCTCTCTCTCTGCTCTGCGCTGTCTCTCTCTCTCTGCTCTGCGCTGTCTCTCTCTCTCTCTCTGCTCTGCGCTGTCTCTCTCTCTCTGCTCTGCGCTGTCTCTCTCTCTCTCTCTCTGCTCTGCGCTGTCTCTCTCTCTCTGCTCTGCGCTGTCTCTCTCTCTCTGCTCTGCGCTGTCTCTCTCTCTCTGCTCTGCGCTGTCTCTCTCTCTCTGTTCTGCGCTGTCTCTCTCTCTCTGCTCTGCGCTGTCTCTCTCTCTCTCTCTCTCTCTCTCTCTCTCTCTCTGCGCTGTCTCTCTCTCTGCTCTGCGCTGTCGCTCTCTCTTCTCTGCGCTGTCTCTCTCTCTCTCTGCTCTGCGCTGTCTCTCTCTCTCCCTGCTCTGCGCTGTCTCTCTCTCTCCCTGCTCTGCGCTGTCTCTCTCTCTCCCTGCTCTGCGCTGTCTCTCTCTCTCCCTGCTCTGCGCTGTCTCTCTCCCTCTGCTCTGCGCTGTCTCTCTCCCTCTGCTCTGCGCTGTCTCTCTCCCTCTGCTCTGCGCTGTCTCTCTCCCTCTGCTCTGCGCTGTCTCTCTCTCCCTGCTCTGCGCTGTCTCTCTCTCCCTGCTCTGCGCTGTCTCTCTCTGTCTCTGCTCTGCGCTGTCTCTCTCTCTCTGCTCTGCGCTGTCTCTCTCTCTCTGCTCTGCGCTGTCGCTCTCTGTCTCTGCTCTGCGCTGTCGCTCTCTGTCTCTGCTCTGCGCTGTCTCTCTCTCTCTGCTCTGCGCTGTCTCTCTCTCTCTGCTCTGCGCTGTCGCTCTCTGTCTCTGCTCTGCGCTGTCGCTCTCTGTCTCTGCTCTGCGCTGTCGCTCTCTGTCTCTGCTCTGCGCTGTCTCTCTCTCTCTCTGCGTTATCACTCTCTCTGCTCTGCGCTGTCTGTGTCTCTCTCTCTCTCTCTCTCTCTGCTCTGCGCTGTCTCTCTCTCTGCTCTGCGCTGTCTGTGTCTCTCTCTCTCTCTCTCTCTGCTCTGCGCTGTCTCTCTCTCTCTCTCTCTGCTCTGCGCTGTGTCTCTCTCTGCTCTGCGCTGTCTCTCTCTCTCTGGTCTGCGCTGTCTCTCTCTTTGCTCTGCGCTGTCTCTCTCTCTCTCTGCTCTGCGCTGTCTCTCTCTTTCTCTCTGCTCTGCGCTGTCTCTCTCTCTCTCTGCACTGCGCTGTCTCTCTCTCTCTGCTCTGCGCTGTCTCTCTCTCTCTCTGCTCTGCGCTGTCTCTCTCTCTCTGCTCTGCGCTGTCTCTCTCTTTGCTCTGCGCTGTCTCTCTCTCTCTCTGCTCTGCACTGTCTCTCTCTCTCTCTGCTCTGCACTGTCTCTCTCTCTCTGCTCTGCGCTGTCTCTCTCTCTCTCTGCACTGCGCTGTCTCTCTCTCTCTGCTCTGCGCTGTCTCTCTCTCTCTCTGCTCTGCGCTGTCTCTCTCTCTCTCTGCTCTGCGCTGTCTCTCTCTCTCTGCTCTGCGCTGTCTCTCTCTCTCTCTGCTCTGCGCTGTCTCTCTCTTTGCTCTGCGCTGTCTCTCTCTCTCTCTCTGCTCTGCGCTGTGTCTCTCTCTGCTCTGCGCTGTCTCTCTCTCTCTGGTCTGCGCTGTCTCTCTCTCTCTCTCTCTGCTCTGCGCTGTCTCTCTCTCTCTCTCTGCTCTGCGCTGTCTCTCTCTCTCTCTCTGCTCTGCGCTGTCTCTCTCTCTCTCTCTGCTCTGCGCTGTCTCTCTCTCTCTCTGCACTGCGCTGTCTCTCTCTCTCTGCTCTGCGCTGTCTCTCTCTCTCTGCTCTGCGCTGTCTCTCTCTCTGGTCTGCGCTGTCTCTCTCTTTGCTCTGCGCTGTCTCTCTCTCTCTCTGCTCTGCACTGTCTCTCTCTCTCTCTGCTCTGCACTGTCTCTCTCTCTCTGCTCTGCGCTGTCTCTCTCTCTCTCTGCACTGCGCTGTCTCTCTCTCTCTGCTCTGCGCTGTCTCTCTCTCTCTCTGCTCTGCGCTGTCTCTCTCTCTCTGCTCTGCGCTGTCTCTCTCTCTCTCTGCTCTGCGCTGTCTCTCTCTCTCTCTGCTCTGCGCTGTCTCTCTCTTTGCTCTGCGCTGTCTCTCTCTCTCTCTCTCTCTCTCTGCTCTGCGCTGTGTCTCTCTCTGCTCTGCGCTGTCTCTCTCTCTCTGGTCTGCGCTGTCTCTCTCTTTGCTCTGCGCTGTCTCTCTCTCTCTCTGCTCTGCACTGTCTCTCTCTCTCTGCTCTGCGCTGTCTCTCTCTCTCTCTGCTCTGCGCTGTCTCTCTCTCTCTCTGCACTGCGCTGTCTCTCTCTCTCTGCTCTGCGCTGTCTCTCTCTCTCTCTCTCTCTCTCTCTCTGCTCTGCGCTGTCTCTCTCTCTCTGGTCTGCGCTGTCTCTCTCTCCCTGCTCTGCGCTGTCTCTCTCTCCCTGCTCTGCGCTGTCTCTCTCTCTCTCTGCTCTGCGCTGTCGCTCTCTCTCTCTCTCTCTGCTCTGCGCTGTCTCTCTCTCTCTGCTCTGCGCTGTCACTCTCTCTGCTCTGCGCTGTCACTCTCTCTGCTCTGCGCTGTCTCTCTCTCTCTCTCTGCTCTGCGCTGTCTCTCTCTCTCTCTCTCTCTGCTCTGCCTCTCTCTCTCTCTCTCTGCTCTGCGCTGTCTCTCTCTCTCTGCTCTGCGCTGTCTCTCTCTCTCTGCTCTGCGCTGTCTCTCTCTCTCTGCTCTGCGCTGTCTCTCTCTCTCTGCTCTGCGCTGTCTCTCTCTCTCTGCTCTGCGCTGTCTCTCTCTCTCTCTGCTCTGCGCTGTCTCTCTCTCTCTCTGCTCTGCGCTGTCTCTCTCTCTCTCTGCTCTGCGCTGTCTCTCTCTCTCTCTCTGCTCTGCGCTGTCTCTCTCTCTCTCTCTGCTCTGCGCTCTCTCTCTCTCTCTCTCTCTGCTCTGCGCTCTCTCTCTCTCTCTCTCTCTGCTCTGCGCTGTCTCTCTCTCTCTCTCTCTGCTCTGCGCTGTCTCTCTCTCTCTCAGCTCTGCGCTGTCTCTCTCTCTCTCCCTGCTCTGCGCTGTCTCTCTCTCCCTGCTCTGCGCTCTCTCTCTCTCCCTGCTCTGCGCTGTCTCTCTCTCTGCTCTGCGCTGTCTCTCTCTCTCTGCTCTGCGCTGTCTCTCTCCCTGCTCTGCGCTGTCTCTCTCTCTCTCTGCTCTGCGCTGTCTCTCTCTCTCTGCTCTGCGCTGTCTCTCTCTCTCTGCTCTGCGCTGTCTCTCTCTCTGCTCTGCGCTGTCTCTCTCTCTCTGCTCTGCGCTGTCTCTCTCTCTCTCTGCTCTGCGCTGTCGCTCTCTCTCTGCTCTGCGCTGTCTCTCTCTCTCTCTGCTCTGCGCTGTAGCTCTCTCTTCTCTGCGCTGTCGCTCTCTCTCTCTGCTCTGCGCTGTCGCTCTCTCTCTCTGCTCTGCGCTGTCGCTCTCTCTCTCTGCTCTGCGCTGTCGCTCTCTCTCTCTGCTCTGCGCTGTCGCTCTCTCTCTCTGCTCTGCGCTGTCGCTCTCTCTCTCTGCTCTGCGCTGTCGCTCTCTCTCTCTGCTCTGCGCTGTCGCTCTCTCTGCTCTGCGCTGTCGCTCTCTCTCTCTGCTCTGCGCTGTCGCGCTCTCTCTGCTCTGCGCTGTCGCTCTCTCTCTGCTCTGCGCTGTCGCTCTCTCTCTGCTCTGCGCTGTCGCTCTCTCTCTCTGCTCTGCGCTGTCGCTCTCTCTCTGCTCTGCGCTGTCGCTCTCTCTCTGCTCTGCGCTGTCGCTCTCTCTCTGCTCTGCGCTGTCGCTCTCTCTCTGCTCTGCGCTGTCGCTCTCTCTCTGCTCTGCGCTGTCGCTCTCTCTCTCTGCTCTGCGCTGTCGCTCTCTCTCTCTGCTCTGCGCTGTCGCTCTCTCTTCTCTGCGCTGTCGCTCTCTCTCTCTGCTCTGCGCTGTCTCTCTCTCTCTGCTCTGCGCTGTCTCTCTCTCTCTGCTCTGCGCTGTCTCTCTCTCTCTGCTCTGCGCTGTCTCTCTCTCTCTGCTCTGCGCTGTCTCTCTCTCTCTGCTCTGCGCTGTCTCTCTCTCTCTCTCTCTCTGCGCTGTCTCTCTCTCTCTCTCTCTCTCTGCGCTGTCTCTCTCTCTCTCTGCTCTGCGCTGTCGCTCTCTCTTCTCTGCGCTGTCTCTCTCTCTCTCTGCTCTGCGCTGTCTCTCTCTCTCCCTGCTCTGCGCTGTCTCTCTCTCTCTCTGCTCTGCGCTGTCGCTCTCTCTTCTCTGCGCTGTCGCTCTCTCTCTCTGCTCTGCGCTGTCGCTCTCTCTCTCTGCTCTGCGCTGTCGCTCTCTCTCTCTGCTCTGCGCTGTCGCTCTCTCTCTCTGCTCTGCGCTGTCGCTCTCTCTCTCTGCTCTGCGCTGTCGCTCTCTCTCTCTGCTCTGCGCTGTCGCTCTCTCTCTCTGCTCTGCGCTGTCGCTCTCTCTCTGCTCTGCGCTGTCGCTCTCTCTCTGCTCTGCGCTGTCGCTCTCTCTCTGCTCTGCGCTGTCGCTCTCTCTCTGCTCTGCGCTGTCGCTCTCTCTCTCTGCTCTGCGCTGTCGCTCTCTCTCTCTGCTCTGCGCTGTCGCTCTCTCTCTCTGCTCTGCGCTGTCTCTCTCTCTCTGCTCTGCGCTGTCTCTCTCTCTCTGCTCTGCGCTGTCTCTCTCTCTCTGCTCTGCGCTGTCTCTCTCTCTCTGCTCTGCGCTGTCTCTCTCTCTCTGCTCTGCGCTGTCTCTCTCTCTCTGCTCTGCGCTGTCTCTCTCTCTCTCTCTGCGCGCTGTCTCTCTCTCTCTGCTCTGCGCTGTCGCTCTCTCTTCTCTGCGCTGTCTCTCTCTCTCTCTGCTCTGCGCTGTCTCTCTCTCTCCCTGCTCTGCGCTGTCTCTCTCTCTCTCTCTCTGCTCTGCGCTGTCTCTCTCTCTCTGCTCTGCGCTGTCTCTCTCTCTCTCTCTGCTCTGCGCTGTCTCTCTCTCTCTGCTCTGCGCTGTCTCTCTCTCTCTCTCTCTGCTCTGCGCTGTCTCTCTCTCTCTGCTCTGCGCTGTCTCTCTCTCTCTGCTCTGCGCTGTCTCTCTCTCTCTGCTCTGCGCTGTCTCTCTCTCTCTGCTCTGCGCTGTCTCTCTCTCTCTCTCTCTCTCTCTCTCTCTCTCTCTGCGCTGTCTCTCTCTCTGCTCTGCGCTGTCGCTCTCTCTTCTCTGCGCTGTCTCTCTCTCTCTCTGCTCTGCGCTGTCTCTCTCTCTCCCTGCTCTGCGCTGTCTCTCTCTCTCCCTGCTCTGCGCTGTCTCTCTCTCTCCCTGCTCTGCGCTGTCTCTCTCCCTCTGCTCTGCGCTGTCTCTCTCCCTCTGCTCTGCGCTGTCTCTCTCCCTCTGCTCTGCGCTGTCTCTCTCTCCCTGCTCTGCGCTGTCTCTCTCTCTCTGCTCTGCGCTGTCTCTCTCTGTCTCTGCTCTGCGCTGTCTCTCTCTCTCTCTGCTCTGCGCTGTCGCTCTCTGTCTCTGCTCTGCGCTGTCTCTCTCTCTCTCTGCGTTATCACTCTCTCTGCTCTGCGCTGTCTGTGTCTCTCTCTCTCTCTCTCTCTCTGCTCTGCGCTGTCTCTCTCTCTGCTCTGCGCTGTCTGTGTCTCTCTCTCTCTCTCTCTCTGCTCTGCGCTGTCTCTCTCTCTCTCTCTGCTCTGCGCTGTGTCTCTCTCTGCTCTGCGCTGTCTCTCTCTCTCTGCTCTGCGCTGTCTCTCTCTCTCTCTGCACTGCGCTGTCTCTCTCTCTCTGCTCTGCGCTGTCTCTCTCTCTCTCTGCTCTGCGCTGTCTCTCTCTCTCTGCTCTGCGCTGTCTCTCTCTTTGCTCTGCGCTGTCTCTCTCTCTCTCTGCTCTGCACTGTCTCTCTCTCTCTCTGCTCTGCACTGTCTCTCTCTCTCTGCTCTGCGCTGTCTCTCTCTCTCTCTGCACTGAGCTGTCTCTCTCTCTCTCTGCTCTGCGCTGTCTCTCTCTCTCTCTGCTCTGCGCTGTCTCTCTCTCTCTCTGCTCTGCGCTGTCTCTCTCTCTCTCTGCTCTGCGCTGTCTCTCTCTCTCTGCTCTGCGCTGTCTCTCTCTCTCTCTGCTCTGCGCTGTCTCTCTCTTTGCTCTGCGCTGTCTCTCTCTCTCTCTCTGCTCTGCGCTGTGTCTCTCTCTGCTCTGCGCTGTCTCTCTCTCTCTGGTCTGCGCTGTCTCTCTCTCTCTCTCTGCTCTGCGCTGTCTCTCTCTCTCTCTGCTCTGCGCTGTCTCTCTCTCTCTCTCTGCTCTGCGCTGTCTCTCTCTCTCTCTGCACTGCGCTGTCTCTCTCTCTCTGCTCTGCGCTGTCTCTCTCTCTCTGCTCTGCGCTGTCTCTCTCTCTCTGGTCTGCGCTGTCTCTCTCTTTGCTCTGCGCTGTCTCTCTCTCTCTCTGCTCTGCACTGTCTCTCTCTCTCTCTGCTCTGCACTGTCTCTCTCTCTCTGCTCTGCGCTGTCTCTCTCTCTCTCTGCACTGCGCTGTCTCTCTCTCTCTGCTCTGCGCTGTCTCTCTCTCTCTCTGCTCTGCGCTGTCTCTCTCTCTCTGCTCTGCGCTGTCTCTCTCTCTCTCTGCTCTGCGCTGTCTCTCTCTCTCTCTGCTCTGCGCTGTCTCTCTCTCTCTCTCTCTCTCTGCTCTGCGCTGTGTCTCTCTCTGCTCTGCGCTGTCTCTCTCTCTCTGGTCTGCGCTGTCTCTCTCTTTGCTCTGCGCTGTCTCTCTCTCTCTCTGCTCTGCACTGTCTCTCTCTCTCTGCTCTGCGCTGTCTCTCTCTCTCTCTGCTCTGCGCTGTCTCTCTCTCTCTCTGCACTGCGCTGTCTCTCTCTCTCTGCTCTGCGCTGTCTCTCTCTCTCTCTCTCTCTCTGCTCTGCGCTGTCTCTCTCTCTCTGGTCTGCGCTGTCTCTCTCTCCCTGCTCTGCGCTGTCTCTCTCTCCCTGCTCTGCGCTGTCTCTCTCTCTCTCTGCTCTGCGCTGTCTCTCTCTCTCTCTGCTCTGCACTGTCTCTCTCTCTCTGCTCTGCGCTGTCTCTCTCTCTCTCTGCACTGCGCTGTCTCTCTCTCTCTGCTCTGCGCTGTCTCTCTCTCTCTCTCTCTCTCTGCTCTGCGCTGTCTCTCTCTCTCTGGTCTGCGCTGTCTCTCTCTCCCTGCTCTGCGCTGTCTCTCTCTCCCTGCTCTGCGCTGTCTCTCTCTCTCTCTGCTCTGCGCTGTCGCTCTCTCTCTCTCTCTGCTCTGCGCTGTCGCTCTCTCTCTCTCTCTCTGCTCTGCGCTGTCGCTCTCTCTCTCTCTCTCTGCTCTGCGCTGTCGCTCTCTCTGCTCTGCGCTGTCGCTCTCTCTGCTCTGCGCTGTCGCTCTCTCTGCTCTGCGCTGTCGCTCTCTCTCTCTGCTCTGCGCTGTCGCTCTCTCTCTGCTCTGCGCTGTCGCTCTCTCTCTGCTCTGCGCTGTCGCTCTCTCTCTGCTCTGCGCTGTCGCTCTCTCTCTCTGCTCTGCGCTGTCGCTCTCTCTCTCTGCTCTGCGCTGTCGCTCTCTCTTCTCTGCGCTGTCGCTCTCTCTCTCTCTGCTCTGCGCTGTCTCTCTCTCTCTGCTCTGCGCTGTCTCTCTCTCTCTGCTCTGCGCTGTCTCTCTCTCTCTGCTCTGCGCTGTCTCTCTCTCTCTGCTCTGCGCTGTCTCTCTCTCTCTGCTCTGCGCTGTCTCTCTCTCTCTGCTCTGCGCTGTCTCTCTCTCTCTGCTCTGCGCTGTCTCTCTCTCTCTCTCTGCGCTGTCTCTCTCTCTCTCTCTGCGCGCTGTCTCTCTCTCTCTGCTCTGCGCTGTCTCTCTCTCTCTGCTCTGCGCTGTCTCTCTCTCCCTGCTCTGCGCTGTCTCTCTCTCTCTGCTCTGCGCTGTCTCTCTCTCTCTCTCTGCGCGCTGTCTCTCTCTCTCTGCTCTGCGCTGTCGCTCTCTCTTCTCTGCGCTGTCTCTCTCTCTCTCTGCTCTGCGCTGTCTCTCTCTCTCCCTGCTCTGCGCTGTCTCTCTCTCTCCCTGCTCTGCGCTGTCTCTCTCTCTCCCTGCTCTGCGCTGTCTCTCTCTCTCTCTCTCTGCTCTGCGCTGTCTCTCTCTCTCTGCTCTGCGCTGTCTCTCTCTCTCTCTCTGCTCTGCGCTGTCTCTCTCTCTCTGCTCTGCGCTGTCTCTCTCTCTCTCTCTCTGCTCTGCGCTGTCTCTCTCTCTCTGCTCTGCGCTGTCTCTCTCTCTCTGCTCTGCGCTGTCTCTCTCTCTCTGCTCTGCGCTGTCTCTCTCTCTCTCTCTCTCTCTCTCTGCGCTGTCTCTCTCTCTGCTCTGCGCTGTCGCTCTCTCTTCTCTGCGCTGTCTCTCTCTCTCTCTCTGCTCTGCGCTGTCTCTCTCTCTCTCTGCTCTGCGCTGTCTCTCTCTCTCCCTGCTCTGCGCTGTCTCTCTCTCTCCCTGCTCTGCGCTGTCTCTCTCCCTCTGCTCTGCGCTGTCTCTCTCTCCCTGCTCTGCGCTGTCTCTCTCTCCCTGCTCTGCGCTGTCTCTCTCTCTGCTCTGCGCTGTCTCTCTCTGTCTCTGCTCTGCGCTGTCTCTCTCTCTCTCTGCTCTGCGCTGTCGCTCTCTGTCTCTGCTCTGCGCTGTCGCTCTCTGTCTCTGCTCTGCGCTGTCTCTCTCTCTCTCTGCGTTATCACTCTCTCTGCTCTGCGCTGTCTGTGTCTCTCTCTCTCTCTCTCTCTCTCTCTGCTCTGCGCTGTCTCTCTCTCTGCTCTGCGCTGTCTGTGTCTCTCTCTCTCTCTCTCTCTCTCTGCTCTGCGCTGTCTCTCTCTCTCTCTCTGCTCTGCGCTGTGTCTCTCTCTGCTCTGCGCTGTCTCTCTCTCTCTGGTCTGCGCTGTCTCTCTCTTTGCTCTGCGCTGTCTCTCTCTCTCTCTGCTCTGCGCTGTCTCTCTCTCTCTCTGCTCTGCGCTGTCTCTCTCTCTCTCTGCACTGCGCTGTCTCTCTCTCTCTGCTCTGCGCTGTCTCTCTCTCTCTCTGCTCTGCGCTGTCTCTCTCTCTCTGCTCTGCGCTGTCTCTCTCTTTGCTCTGCGCTGTCTCTCTCTCTCTCTGCTCTGCACTGTCTCTCTCTCTCTGCTCTGCGCTGTCTCTCTCTCTCTCTGCACTGCGCCGTCTCTCTCTCTCTGCTCTGCGCTGTCTCTCTCTCTCTCTGCTCTGCGCTGTCTCTCTCTCTCTCTGCTCTGCGCTGTCTCTCTCTCTCTGCTCTGCGCTGTCTCTCTCTCTCTCTGCTCCGCGCTGTCTCTCTCTTTGCTCTGCGCTGTCTCTCTCTCTCTCTCTGCTCTGCGCTGTGTCTCTCTCTGCTCTGCGCTGTCTCTCTCTCTCTGGTCTGCGCTGTCTCTCTCTCTCTCTCTGCTCTGCGCTGTCTCTCTCTCTCTCTCTGCTCTGCGCTGTCTCTCTCTCTCTCTCTGCTCTGCGCTGTCTCTCTCTCTCTCTGCACTGCGCTGTCTCTCTCTCTCTGCTCTGCGCTGTCTCTCTCTCTCTGCTCTGCGCTGTCTCTCTCTCTCTGCTCTGCGCTGTCTCTCTCTTTGCTCTGCGCTGTCTCTCTCTCTCTCTGCTCTGCACTGTCTCTCTCTCTCTCTGCTCTGCACTGTCTCTCTCTCTCTGCTCTGCACTGTCTCTCTCTCTCTGCTCTGCGCTGTCTCTCTCTCTCTGCTCTGCGCTGTCTCTCTCTCTCTGCTCTGCGCTGTCTCTCTCTTTGCTCTGCGCTGTCTCTCTCTCTCTCTGCTCTGCACTGTCTCTCTCTCTCTCTGCTCTGCACTGTCTCTCTCTCTCTGCTCTGCGCTGTCTCTCTCTCTCTCTGCACTGCGCTGTCTCTCTCTCTCTGCTCTGCGCTGTCTCTCTCTCTCTCTGCTCTGCGCTGTCTCTCTCTCTCTCTGCTCTGCGCTGTCTCTCTCTCTCTCTGCTCTGCGCTGTCTCTCTCTTTGCTCTGCGCTGTCTCTCTCTCTCTCTCTCTCTGCTCTGCGCTGTGTCTCTCTCTGCTCTGCGCTGTCTCTCTCTCTCTGGTCTGCGCTGTCTCTCTCTTTGCTCTGCGCTGTCTCTCTCTCTCTCTGCTCTGCACTGTCTCTCTCTCTCTGCTCTGCGCTGTCTCTCTCTCTCTCTGCACTGCGCTGTCTCTCTCTCTCTGCTCTGCGCTGTCTCTCTCTCTCTCTGCTCTGCGCTGTCTCTCTCTCCCTGCTCTGCGCTGTCTCTCTCTCCCTGCTCTGCGCTGTCTCTCTCTCTCTCTGCTCTGCGCTGTCTCTCTCTCTCTGGTCTGCGCTGTCTCTCTCTCCCTGCTCTGCGCTGTCTCTCTCTCCCTGCTCTGCGCTGTCTCTCTCTCTCTCTGCTCTGCGCTGTCGCTCTCTCTCTCTCTCTGCTCTGCGCTGTCGCTCTCTCTCTCTCTCTCTGCTCTGCGCTGTCGCTCTCTCTCTCTCTCTCTCTGCTCTGCGCTGTCGCTCTCTCTCTCTCTCTGCTCTGCGCTGTCTCTCTCTCTCTGCTCTGCGCTGTCTCTCTCTCTCTGCTCTCTCTGCTCTCTCTGCTCTCTCTGCTCTCTCTGCTCTCTCTGCTCTCTCTCGCTCTCTCTCGCTCTCTCTCGCTCTCTCTCGCTCTCTCTCGCTCTCTCTCGCTCTCTCTCGCTCTCTCTCGCTCTCTCTCGCTCTCTCTCGCTCTCTCTCGCTCTCTCTCGCTCTCTCTCGCTCTCTCTCGCTCTCTCTCGCTCTCTCTCGCTCTCTCTCGCTCTCTCTCGCTCTCTCTCGCTCTCTCTCTGCTCTCTCTCTGCTCTCTCTCTCGCTCTCTCTCTCGCTCTCTCTCTCGCTCTCTGCTCTCTCTCTCTCTCTGCTCTCTCTGCTCTCTCTCTCTCTCTCTCTCTCTCTCTCTCGCTCTCTGCTCTCTCTCTGCGTTCTGCGCTGTCTCACTCTCTCTGTTCTGCGCTGTCTCTCACTCTCTGCTCGGCGCTGTCTCTCTCTCTGCTCGGTGCTGTCTCTCTCTCTGCTCGGCGCTGTCTCTCTCTCTCTCTGCTCGGCGCTGTCTCTCTCTCTCTCTCTGCTCTGCGCTGTCTCTCACTCTCTGCTCGGCGCTGTCTCTCTCTCTGCTCGGTGCTGTCTCTCTCTCTGCTCGGCGCTGTCTCTCTCTCTCTCTGCTCGGCGCTGTCTCTCTCTCTCTCTCTGCTCTGCGCTGTCTCTCTCTCTCTCTGCTCTGCGCTGTCTCTCTCTCTCTCTCTCTCTGCTCTGCGCTGTCTCTCTCTCCCTGCTCTGCGCTGTCTCTCTCTCTGCTCTGCGCTGTCTCTCTCTCTCTGCTCTGCGCTGTCTCTCTCTCTGCTCTGCGCTGTCTCTCTCTCTCTCTGCTCTGCGCTGTCTCTCTCTCTCTCTGCTCTGCGCTGTCTCTCTCTCTCTCTGCTCTGCGCTGTCTCTCTCTCTCTCTGCTCTGCGCTGTCTCTCTCTCTCCCTGCTCTGCGCTGTCTCTCTCTCTCCCTGCTCTGCGCTGTCTCTCTCTCTCTGCTCTGCGCTGTCTCTCTCTCTCACTCTCTGCTCTGCGCTGTCTCTCTCTCACTCTCTGCTCTGCGCTGTCTCTCTCTCTCTCTCTGCTCTGCGCTGTCTCTCTCTCTGCTCTGCGCTGTCTCTATCTCACTCTCTGCTCAGCGCTGTCTCTCTCTCACTCTCTGCTCTGCGCTGTCTCTCTCTCTCTCTCTCTCTGCTCTGCGCTGTCTCTCTCTCTCTCTGCTCTGCGCTGTCGCTCTCTCTCTCTGCTCTGCGCTGTCTCTCTCTCTCACTCTCTGCTCTGCGCTGTCTCTCTCTCTCTCTGCTCTGCGCTGTCTCTCTCTCTCTCTGCTCTGCGCTGTCACTCTCTCTCTCTGCTCTGCGCTGTCACTCTCTCTCTCTGCTCTGCGCTGTCTCTCTCTCTCTCTGCTCTGCGCTGTCTCTCTCTCTCTCTGCTCTGCGCTGTCACTCTCTGCTCTGTCTCTCTCCCTGCTCTGCGCTGTCACTCTCTCTCCCTGCTCTGCGCTGTCTCTCTCTCTCTCTGCTCTGCGCTGTCTCTCTCTCTCTCTGCTCTGCGCTGTCTCTCTCTCTCTCTCTCTCTCTGCTCTGC
>NW_028270265.1:67500-72500 GCF_037043375.1 Chiloscyllium plagiosum | reverse complement strand
GCTCTGCGCTGTCTCTCTCTCTCTCTGCTCTGCACTGTCTCTCTCTCTCTCTGCTCTGCACTGTCTCTCTCTCTCTGCTCTGCACTGTCTCTCTCTCTCTGCTCTGCGCTGTCTCTCTCTCTCTGCTCTGCGCTGTCTCTCTCTCTCTGCTCTGCGCTGTCTCTCTCTTTGCTCTGCGCTGTCTCTCTCTCTCTCTGCTCTGCACTGTCTCTCTCTCTCTCTGCTCTGCACTGTCTCTCTCTCTCTGCTCTGCGCTGTCTCTCTCTCTCTCTGCACTGCGCTGTCTCTCTCTCTCTGCTCTGCGCTGTCTCTCTCTCTCTCTGCTCTGCGCTGTCTCTCTCTCTCTCTGCTCTGCGCTGTCTCTCTCTCTCTCTGCTCTGCGCTGTCTCTCTCTTTGCTCTGCGCTGTCTCTCTCTCTCTCTCTCTCTGCTCTGCGCTGTGTCTCTCTCTGCTCTGCGCTGTCTCTCTCTCTCTGGTCTGCGCTGTCTCTCTCTTTGCTCTGCGCTGTCTCTCTCTCTCTCTGCTCTGCACTGTCTCTCTCTCTCTGCTCTGCGCTGTCTCTCTCTCTCTCTGCACTGCGCTGTCTCTCTCTCTCTGCTCTGCGCTGTCTCTCTCTCTCTCTGCTCTGCGCTGTCTCTCTCTCCCTGCTCTGCGCTGTCTCTCTCTCCCTGCTCTGCGCTGTCTCTCTCTCTCTCTGCTCTGCGCTGTCTCTCTCTCTCTGGTCTGCGCTGTCTCTCTCTCCCTGCTCTGCGCTGTCTCTCTCTCCCTGCTCTGCGCTGTCTCTCTCTCTCTCTGCTTTGCGCTGTCGCTCTCTCTCTCTCTCTGCTCTGCGCTGTCGCTCTCTCTCTCTCTCTCTGCTCTGCGCTGTCGCTCTCTCTCTCTCTCTCTCTGCTCTGCGCTGTCGCTCTCTCTCTCTCTCTGCTCTGCGCTGTCTCTCTCTCTCTGCTCTGCGCTGTCTCTCTCTCTCTGCTCTCTCTGCTCTCTCTGCTCTCTCTGCTCTCTCTGCTCTCTCTGCTCTCTCTGCTCTCTCTCGCTCTCTCTCGCTCTCTCTCGCTCTCTCTCGCTCTCTCTCGCTCTCTCTCGCTCTCTCTCGCTCTCTCTCGCTCTCTCTCGCTCTCTCTCGCTCTCTCTCGCTCTCTCTCTGCTCTCTCTCTCGCTCTCTCTCTCGCTCTCTCTCTCGCTCTCTGCTCTCTCTCTCTCTCTGCTCTCTCTGCTCTCTCTCTCTCTCTCTCTCTCTCTCTCTCGCTCTCTGCTCTCTCTCTGCGTTCTGCGCTGTCTCACTCTCTCTGTTCTGCGCTGTCTCTCACTCTCTGCTCGGCGCTGTCTCTCTCTCTGCTCGGTGCTGTCTCTCTCTCTGCTCGGTGCTGTCTCTCTCTCTGCTCGGCGCTGTCTCTCTCTCTCTCTGCTCGGCGCTGTCTCTCTCTCTCTCTCTGCTCTGCGCTGTCTCTCACTCTCTGCTCGGCGCTGTCTCTCTCTCTGCTCGGTGCTGTCTCTCTCTCTGCTCGGCGCTGTCTCTCTCTCTCTCTCTGCTCGGCGCTGTCTCTCTCTCTCTCTCTGCTCTGCGCTGTCACTCTCTCTCTCTGCTCTGCACTGTCACTCTTTCTCTCTGCTCTGCGCTGTCTCTCTCTCTCTCTGCTCTGCGCTGTCTCTCTCTCTCTCTGCTCTGCGCTGTCACTCTCTGCTCTGTCTCTCTCCCTGCTCTGCGCTGTCACTCTCTCTCCCTGCTCTGCGCTGTCTCTCTCTCTCTCTGCTCTGCGCTGTCTCTCTCTCTCTCTGCTCTGCGCTGTCTCTCTCTCTCTCTCTCTCTGCTCTGCGCTGTCTCTCTCTCCCTGCTCTGCGCTGTCTCTCTCTCTCTCTCTCTCTCTGCTCTGCGCTGTCTCTCTCTCCCTGCTCTGCGCTGTCTCTCTCTCTGCTCTGCGCTGTCTCTCTCTCTCTGCTCTGCGCTGTCTCTCTCTCTGCTCTGCGCTGTCTCTCTCTCTCTCTGCTCTGCGCTGTCTCTCTCTCTCTCTGCTCTGCGCTGTCTCTCTCTCTCTCTGCTCTGCGCTGTCTCTCTCTCTCTCTGCTCTGCGCTGTCTCTCTCTCTCCCTGCTCTGCGCTGTCTCTCTCTCTCTGCTCTGCGCTGTCTCTCTCTCTCTGCTCTGCGCTGTCTCTCTCTCACTCTCTGCTCTGCGCTGTCTCTCTCTCACTCTCTGCTCTGCGCTGTCTCTCTCTCTCTCTCTCTGCTCTGCGCTGTCTCTCTCTCTCTGCTCTGCGCTGTCTCTATCTCACTCTCTGCTCTGCGCTGTCTCTCTCTCACTCTCTGCTCTGCGCTGTCTCTCTCTCTCTCTCTCTCTGCTCTGCGCTGTCTCTCTCTCTCTCTGCTCTGCGCTGTCTCTCTCTCTCTCTCTGCTCTGCGCTGTCTCTCTCTCTCTCTGCTCTGCGCTGTCTCTCTCTCCCTGCTCTGCGCTGTCACTCTCTCTCTCTGCTCTGCGCTGTCACTCTCTCTCTCTGCTCTGCACTGTCACTCTCTCTCTCTGCTCTGCGCTGTCTCTCTCTCTCTCTCTCTGCTCTGCGCTGTCACTCTCTCTCCCTGCTCTGCGCTGTCACTCTCTGCTCTGTCTCTCTCCCTGCTCTGCGCTGTCACTCTCTCTCCCTGCTCTGCGCTGTCTCTCTCTCTCTCTGCTCTGCGCTGTCTCTCTCTCTCTCTGCTCTGCGCTGTCTCTCTCTCTCTCTGCTCTGCGCTGTCTCTCTCTCTCTCTGCTCTGCGCTCTCTCTCTCTCTCTCTGCTCTGCGCTGTCGCTCTCTCTCTCTGCTCAGCGCTGTCACTCTCTCTGCTCTGCGCTGTCACTCTCTGCTCTGTCTCTCTCCCTGCTCTGCGCTGTCTCTCTCTCTCTGCTCTGCGCTGTCTCTCTCTCTCTGCTCTGCGCTGTCTCTCTCTCTCTGCTCTGCGCTGTCTCTCTCCCTCTGCTCTGCGCTGTCTCTCTCTCCCTGCTCTGCGCTGTCTCTCTCTCCCTGCTCTGCGCTGTCTCTCTCTCTCTGCTCTGCGCTGTCTCTCTCTGTCTCTGCTCTGCGCTGTCTCTCTCTGTCTCTGCTCTGCGCTGTCGCTCTCTGTCTCTGCTCTGCGCTGTCTCTCTCTCTCTCTGCGTTATCACTCTCTCTGCTCTGCGCTGTCTGTGTCTCTCTCTCTCTCTCTCTCTCTCTCTCTCTGCTCTGCGCTGTCTCTCTCTCTGCTCTGCGCTGTCTGTGTCTCTCTCTCTCTCTCTCTCTGCTCTGCGCTGTCTCTCTCTCTCTCTCTGCTCTGCGCTGTGTCTCTCTCTCTCTGCTCTGCGCTGTGTCTCTCTCTCTCTGCTCTGCGCTGTCTCTCTCTCTCTCTGCTCTGCGCTGTCTCTCTCTCTCTCTGCTCTGCGCTGTCTCTCTCTCTCTCTGCTCTGCGCTCTCTCTCTCTCTCTCTGCTCTGCGCTGTCGCTCTCTCTCTCTGCTCAGCGCTGTCACTCTCTCTGCTCTGCGCTGTCACTCTCTGCTCTGTCTCTCTCCCTGCTCTGCGCTGTCTCTCTCTCTCTGCTCTGCGCTGTCTCTCTCTCTCTGCTCTGCGCTGTCTCTCTCTCTCTGCTCTGCGCTGTCTCTCTCCCTCTGCTCTGCGCTGTCTCTCTCTCCCTGCTCTGCGCTGTCTCTCTCTCCCTGCTCTGCGCTGTCTCTCTCTCTCTGCTCTGCGCTGTCTCTCTCTGTCTCTGCTCTGCGCTGTCTCTCTCTGTCTCTGCTCTGCGCTGTCGCTCTCTGTCTCTGCTCTGCGCTGTCTCTCTCTCTCTCTGCGTTATCACTCTCTCTGCTCTGCGCTGTCTGTGTCTCTCTCTCTCTCTCTCTCTCTCTCTCTCTGCTCTGCGCTGTCTCTCTCTCTGCTCTGCGCTGTCTGTGTCTCTCTCTCTCTCTCTCTCTGCTCTGCGCTGTCTCTCTCTCTCTCTCTGCTCTGCGCTGTGTCTCTCTCTCTCTGCTCTGCGCTGTGTCTCTCTCTCTCTGCTCTGCGCTGTCTCTCTCTCTCTGGTCTGCGCTGTCTCTCTCTTTGCTCTGCGCTGTCTCTCTCTCTCTCTGCTCTGCGCTGTCTCTCTCTCTCTCTGCTCTGCGCTGTCTCTCTCTCTCTCTGCACTGCGCTGTCTCTCTCTCTCTGCTCTGCGCTGTCTCTCTCTCTCTCTGCTCTGCGCTGTCTCTCTCTCTCTCTGCTCTGCGCTGTCTCTCTCTCTCTGCTCTGCGCTGTCTCTCTCTTTGCTCTGCGCTGTCTCTCTCTCTCTCTGCTCTGCACTGTCTCTCTCTCTCTGCTCTGCGCTGTCTCTCTCTCTCTCTGCTCTGCGCTGTCTCTCTCTCTCTCTGCACTGCGCCGTCTCTCTCTCTCTGCTCTGCGCTGTCTCTCTCTCTCTCTGCTCTGCGCTGTCTCTCTCTCTCTCTGCTCTGCGCTGTCTCTCTCTCTCTGCTCTGCGCTGTCTCTCTCTCTCTCTGCTCCGCGCTGTCTCTCTCTTTGCTCTGCGCTGTCTCTCTCTCTCTCTCTGCTCTGCGCTGTGTCTCTCTCTGCTCTGCGCTGTCTCTCTCTCTCTCTCTGCTCTGCGCTGTCTCTCTCTCTCTCTCTGCTCTGCGCTGTCTCTCTCTCTCTCTCTGCTCTGCGCTGTCTCTCTCTCTCTCTGCACTGCGCTGTCTCTCTCTCTCTGCTCTGCGCTGTCTCTCTCTCTCTGCTCTGCGCTGTCTCTCTCTCTCTGCTCTGCGCTGTCTCTCTCTCTCTGCTCTGCGCTGTCTCTCTCTCTCTGCTCTGCGCTGTCTCTCTCTCTCTCTGCTCTGCACTGTCTCTCTCTCTCTCTGCTCTGCACTGTCTCTCTCTCTCTGCTCTGCGCTGTCTCTCTCTCTCTCTGCACTGCGCTGTCTCTCTCTCTCTGCTCTGCGCTGTCTCTCTCTCTCTCTGCTCTGCGCTGTCTCTCTCTCTCTCTGCTCTGCGCTGTCTCTCTCTCTCTCTGCTCTGCGCTGTCTCTCTCTCTCTCTGC
>NW_028270265.1:0-62500 GCF_037043375.1 Chiloscyllium plagiosum | reverse complement strand
GCTCTGCGCTGTCTCTCTCTCTCTCTCTGCTCTGCGCTGTCTCTCTCTCTCTCTCTGCTCTGCGCTGTCTCTCTCTCTCTCTCTGCTCTGCGCTGTCTCTCTCTCTCTCTGCTCTGCGCTGTCTCTCTCTCTCTCTGCTCTGCGCTGTCTCTCTCTCTCTCTGCTCTGCGCTGTCTCTCTCTCTCTCTGCTCTGCGCTGTCGCTCTCTCTCTGCTCTGCGCTGTCGCTCTCTCTCTGCTCTGCGCTGTCGCTCTCTCTCTGCTCTGCGCTGTCGCTCTCGCTCTGCTCTGCGCTGTCGCTGTCTCGCTGCTCTGCGCTGTCTCTCTCTCTCTGCTCTGCGCTGTCTCTCTCTCTCTGCTCTGCGCTGTCTCTCTCTGCTCTGCGCTGTCTCTCTCTCTCTCTCTGCTCTGCGCTGTCTCTCTCTCTCTGCTCTGCGCTGTCGCTCTCTCTCTGCTCTGCGCTGTCGCTCTCTGTCTCTGCTCTGCGCTGTCGCTCTCTCTCTCTGCTCTGCGCTGTCTCTCTCTCTCTCTGCGTTATCACTCTCTCTGCTCTGCGCTGTCTGTGTCTCTCTCTCTCTCTCTCTGCTCTGCGCTGTCTCTCTCTCTGCTCTGCGCTGTCTCTCTCTCTCTGCTCTGCGCTGTCTCTCTCTCTCTGCTCTGCGCTGTCTCTCTCTCTCTGCTCTGCGCTGTCTCTCTCTCTCTGCTCTGCGCTGTCTCTCTCTCTCTGCTCTGCGCTGTCTCTCTCTCTCTGCTCTGCGCTGTCTCTCTCTCTCTGCTCTGCGCTGTCTCTCTCTCTCTGCTCTGCGCTGTCGCTCTCTCACTCTGCTCTGCGCTGTCTCTCTCCCTGCTCTGCGCTGTCTCTCTCTCTCTCTCTCTGCTCTGCGCTGTCTCTCTCTCTCTCTCTCTCTGCTCTGCGCTGTCTGTGTCTCTCTCTCTCTCTCTCTGCTCTGCGCTGTCGCTCTCTCTCTCTGCTCTGCGCTGTCGCTCTCTCTCTCTGCTCTGCGCTGTCTCTCTCTCTCTCTCTCTCTGCTCTGCGCTGTCTGTGTCTCTCTCTCTCTCTCTGCTCTGCGCTGTCTCTCTCTCTGCTCTGCGCTGTCTGTGTCTCTCTCTCTCTCTCTCTCTCTCTCTGCTCTGCGCTGTCTCTCTCTCTCTGCTCTGCGCTGTCTCTCTCTCTCTGCTCTGCGCTGTCTCTCTCTCTCTGCTCTGCGCTGTCGCTCTCTCTCTCTGCTCTGCGCTGTCGCTCTCTCTCTCTGCTCTGCGCTGTCTCTCTCTCTCTCTCTCTCTCTCTGCTCTGCGCTGTCTGTGTCTCTCTCTCTCTCTCTCTCTCTGCTCTGCGCTGTCTCTCTCTCTTTGCTCTGCGCTGTCTCTCTCTCTTTGCTCTGCGCTGTCTCTCTCTCTCTTCCTGGTCTGCGCTGTCTCTCTCTCTCTTCCTGCTCTGCGCTGTCTCTCTCTCTCTGCTCTGCGCTGTCTCTCTCTCTCTCTCTCTCTCTCTCTGCTCTGCGCTGTCACTCTCTCTCTGCTCTGCGCTGTCTGTGTCTCTCTCTCTCTGCTCTGCGCTGTCTGTGTCTCTCTCTCTCTGCTCTGCGCTGTCTGTGTCTCTCTCTCTCTGCTCTGCGCTGTCTCTCTCTCTCTGCTCTGCGCTGTCTGTGTCTCTCTCTCTCTGCTCTGCGCTGTCTGTGTCTCTCTCTCTCTGCTCTGCGCTGTCTGTGTCTCTCTCTCTCTGCTCTGCGCTGTCTGTGTCTCTCTCTCTCTGCTCTGCGCTGTCTGTGTCTCTCTCTGCTCTGCGCTGCGCTGTCTGTGTCTCTCTCTGCTCTCTCTCTGCTCTCTCTCTGCTCTCTCTCTGCTCTCTCTCTGCTCTCTCTCTGCTCTCTCTCTGCTCTCTCTCTGCTCTCTCTCTGCTCTCTCTCTGCTCTCTCTCTGCTCTCTCTCTGCTCTCTCTCTGCTCTCTCTCTGCTCTCTCTCTCGCTCTCTGCTCTCTCTCTGCTCTCTCTCTGCTCTCTCTCTGCTCTCTCTCTGCTCTCTCTCTGCTCTCTCTCTGCTCTCTCTCTGCTCTCTCTCTCGCTCTCTGCTCTCTCTCTGCTCTCTCTCTGCTCTCTCTCTGCTCTCTCTCTGCTCTCTCTCTGCTCTCTCTCTGCTCTCTCTCTCTCTCTCTCTGCTCTGCGCTGTCTCTCACTCTCTGCTCGGCGCTGTCACTCTCTCTGCTCGGCGCTGTCTCTCTCTCTGCTCGGTGCTGTCTCTCTCTCTCTCTCTGCTCTGCGCTGTCTCTCTCTCTCTCTCTCTCTGCTCTGCGCTGTCTCTCTCTCTCTCTCTCTGCTCTGCGCTGTCTCTCTCTCTCTCTCTCTCTGCTCGGCGCTGTCTCTCTCTCTCTCTCTGCTCGGTGCTGTCTCTCTCTCTCTCTCTGCTCTGCGCTGTCTCTCTCTCTCTCTCTCTCTGCTCTGCGCTGTCTCTCTCTCTCTCTCTCTGCTCTGCGCTGTCTCTCTCTCTCTCTCTCTGCTCGGCGCTGTCTCTCTCTCTCTCTCTGCTCGGCGCTGTCTCTCTCTCTCTCTGCTCTGCGCTGTCTCTCTCTCTTCTCTGCGCTGTCACTCTCTCTCTCTCTGCTCTGCGCTGTCACTCTCTCTTCTCTGCGTTGTCTCTCTCTCTCTGCCCTATCACTCTCTCTGCTCTGCGCTGTCTGTGTGTGTCTCTCTCTCTCTGCTCGGCGCTGTCTCTCTCTCTCTCTCTGCTCGGCGCTGTCTCTCTCTCTCTCTCTGCTCTGCGCTGTCTCTCTCTCTGCTCTGCGCTGTCACTCTCTCTCTCTCTCTCTGCTCTGCGCTGTCACTCTCTTTTCTGCGTTGTCTCTCTCTCTCTGCCCTATCACTCTCTCTGCTCTGCGCTGTCTGTGTGTCTCTCTCTCTCTCTCTCTCTCTGCTCTGCGCTGTCTCTCTCTCTCTGCTCTGCGCTGTCTCTCTCTCTGCTCTGCGCTGTCACTCTCTCTCTCTGCTCTGCGCTGTCACTCTCTCTCTCTGCTCTGCGCTGTCTCTCTCTCTCTCTCCTCTGCGCTGTCTCTCTCTCTCTCTGCTCTGCGCTGTCTCTCTCTCTCTCTGCTCTGCGCTGTCTCTCTCTCTCTCTCTGCTCTGCGCTGTCTCTCTCTCTCTCTGCTCTGCGCTGTCTCTCTCTCTCTGCTCTGCGCTGTCTCTCTCTCTCTCTGCTCTGCGCTGTCGCTCTCTCTCTCTGCTCTGCGCTGTCTCTCTCTCTCTCTCTGCTCTGCGCTGTCTCTCTCTCTCTCTCTGCTCTGCGCTGTCTCTCTCTCTCTCTCTGCTCTGCGCTGTCTCTCTCTCTCACTCTCTGCTCTGCGCTGTCTCTCTCTCTCTCTCTCTCTGCTCTGCGCTGTCTCTCTCTCTTCTCTGCGCTGTCACTCTCTCTCTCTCTGCTCTGCGCTGTCTGTGTGTCTCTCTCTCTGCTCTGCGCTGTCTCTCTCTCCCTGCTCTGCGCTGTCACTCTCTGCTCTGTCTCTCTCCCTGCTCTGCGCTGTCACTCTCTCTCCCTGCTCTGCGCTGTCTCTCTCTCTCTCTCTCTCTCTGCTCTGCGCTGTCTCTCTCTCTCTGCTCTGCGCTGTCTCTCTCTCTCTGCTCTGCGCTGTCTCTCTCTCTGCTCTGCGCTGTCTCTCTCTCTGCTCTGCGCTGTCTCTCTCTCTGCTCTGCGCTGTCACTCTCTCTCTCTGCTCTGCGCTGTCACTCTCTCTCTCTGCTCTGCGCTGTCACTCTCTCTCTCTGCTCTGCGCTGTCTCTCTCTCTGCTCTGCGCTGTCTCTCTCTCTGCTCTGCGCTGTCTCTCTCTCTGCTCTGCGCTGTCTCTCTCTCTGCTCTGCGCTGTCTCTCTCTCTCTCTCTGTTCTGCGCTGTCTCTCTCTCTCTCTGCTCTGCGCTCTCTCTCTCTCTCTGCTCTGCGCTCTCTCTCTCTCTCTGCTCTGCGCTGTCTCTCTCTCTCTCTGCTCTGCGCTGTCTCTCTCTCTCTCTCTGCTCTGCGCTGTCTCTCTCTCTCTCTCTGCTCTGCGCTGTCTCTCTCTCTCTGCTCTGCGCTGTCTCTCTCTCTCTCTCTCTGCTCTGCGCTGTCTCTCTCTCTCTCTCTGCTCTGCGCTGTCTCTCTCTCTCTCTGCTCTGCGCTGTCTCTCTCTCTCTCTCTGCTCTGCGCTGTCTCTCTCTCTCTCTCTCTCTGCTCTGCGCTGTCTCTCTCTCTCTCTCTCTGCTCTGCGCTGTCTCTCTCTCTCTGCTCTGCGCTGTCTCTCTCTCTCTCTGCTCTGCGCTGTCTCTCTCTCTCTGCTCTGCGCTGTCTCTCTCTCTCTGCTCTGCGCTGTCTCTCTCTCTCTCTCTCTGCTCTGGGCTCTCGCTCTCTCTCTGCTCTGCGCTGTCTCTCTCTCTCTCTCTCTCTGCTCTGCGCTGTCGCTCTCTCTCTCTGCTCTGCGCTGTCTCTCTCTCTCTCTCTCTGCTCTGCGCTGTCTCTCTCTCTCACTCTCTGCTCTGCGCTGTCTCTCTCTCTCTCTGCTCTGCGCTGTCTCTCTCTCTCTCTGCTCTGCGCTGTCACTCTCTCTCTCTGCTCTGCGCTGTCACTCTCTGCTCTGTCTCTCTCCCTGCTCTGCGCTGTCACTCTCTCTCCCTGCTCTGCGCTGTCTCTCTCTCTCTGCTCTGCGCTGTCTCTCTCTCTGCTCTGCGCTGTCTCTCTCTCTGCTCTGCGCTGTCTCTCTCTCTGCTCTGCGCTGTCTCTCTCTCTGCTCTGCGCTGTCTCTCTCTCTGCTCTGCGCTGTCTCTCTCTCTGCTCTGCGCTGTCACTCTCTCTCTCTGCTCTGCGCTGTCTCTCTCTCTCTCTGCTCTGCGCTGTCACTCTCTGCGCTGTCACTCTCTCTCCCTGCTCTGCGCTGTCACTCTCTCTCCCTGCTCTGCGCTGTCTCTCTCTCTCTGCTCTGCGCTGTCTCTCTCTCTGCTCTGCGCTGTCTCTCTCTCTGCTCTGCGCTGTCTCTCTCTCTCTGCTCTGCGCTGTCTCTCTCTCTGCTCTGCGCTGTCTCTCTCTCTGCTCTGCGCTGTCTCTCTCTCTCTGCTCTGCGCTGTCTCTCTCTCTCTGCTCTGCGCTGTCTCTCTCTCTCTGCTCTGCGCTGTCTCTCTCTCTGCTCTGCGCTGTCACTCTCTCTCTCTGCTCTGCGCTGTCTCTCTCTCTCTCTGCTCTGCGCTGTCACTCTCTGCGCTGTCACTCTCTCTCCCTGCTCTGCGCTGTCACTCTCTCTCCCTGCTCTGCGCTGTCTCTCTCTCTCTGCTCTGCGCTGTCTCTCTCTCTGCTCTGCGCTGTCTCTCTCTCTGCTCTGCGCTGTCTCTCTCTCTGCTCTGCGCTGTCTCTCTCTCTGCTCTGCGCTGTCTCTCTCTCTGCTCTGCGCTGTCTCTCTCTCTGCTCTGCGCTGTCTCTCTCTCTGCTCTGCGCTGTCTCTCTCTCTGCTCTGCGCTGTCTCTCTCTCTGCTCTGCGCTGTCTCTCTCTCTGCTCTGCGCTGTCTCTCTCTCTGCTCTGCGCTGTCTCTCTCTCTGCTCTGCGCTGTCTCTCTCTCTGCTCTGCGCTGTCTCTCTCTCTGCTCTGCGCTGTCTCTCTCTCTCTCTGCTCTGCACTGTCTCTCTCTCTCTGCTCTGCGCTGTCTCTCTCTCTCTGCTCTGCGCTGTCTCTCTCTCTCTCTCTCTCTGCTCTGGGCTGTCGCTCTCTCTCTGCTCGGCGCTGTCTCTCTCTCTTCTCTGCGCTGTCTCTCTCTCTCTCTGCTCTGCGCTGTCTCTCTCTCTCTCTCTGCTCTGCGCTGTCCCTCTCTCTCTGCTCTGCGCTGTCCCTCTCTCTTCTCTGCGCTGTCGCTCTCTCTCTGCTCTGCGCTGTCGCTCTCTCTCTGCTCTGCGCTGTCGCTCTCTCTCTGCTCTGCGCTGTCGCTCTCTCTCTGCTCTGCGCTGTCGCTCTCTCTCTGCTCTGCGCTGTCTCTCTCTCTCTCTGCTCTGCGCTGTCTCTCTCTCTCTCTGCTCTGCGCTGTCTCTCTCTCTCTCTGCTCTGCGCTGTCTCTCTCTCTCTGCTCTGCGCTGTCTCTCTCTCTCTGCTCTGCGCTGTCTCTCTCTCTCTGCTCTGCGCTGTCTCTCTCTCTCTCTCTGCTCTGCGCTGTCTGTGTCTCTCTCTCTGCTCTGCGCTGTCTCTCTCTCTGCTCTGCGCTGTCTGTGTCTCTCTCTCTCTCTCTGCTCTGCGCTGTCTCTCTCTCTTTGCTCTGCGCTGTCTCTCTCTCTCTGCTCTGCGCTGTCTCTCTCTCTCTCTCTGCTCTGCGCTGTCTGTGTCTCTCTCTCTCTCTCTGCTCTGCGCTGTCTCTCTCTCTGCTCTGCGCTGTCTGTGTCTCTCTCTCTCTCTCTCTCTCTCTCTGCTCTGCGCTGTCTCTCTCTCTTTGCTCTGCGCTGTCTCTCTCTCTCTCTGGTCTGCGCTGTCTCTCTCTCTCTTCCTGCTCTGCGCTGTCTCTCTCTCTCTGCTCTGCGCTGTCTCTCTCTCTCTCTCTGCTCTGCGCTGTCTCTCTCTCTCTGCTCTGCGCTGTCTGTGTCTCTCTCTCTCTGCTCTGCGCTGTCTGTGTCTCTCTCTCTCTGCTCTGCGCTGTCTCTCTCTCTCTGCTCTGCACTGCTCTCTCTGCTCTCTCTGCTCTCTCTGCTCTCTCTCTGCTCTCTCTCTGCTCTCTCTCTGCTCTCTCTCTGCTCTCTCTCTGCTCTCTCTCTGCTCTCTCTCTGCTCTCTCTCTCGCTCTCTGCTCTCTCTCTGCTCTCTCTCTCTCTCTCTGTTCTGCGCTGTCTCACTCTCTCTGCTCTGCGCTGTCTCTCACTCTCTGCTCGGCGCTGTCACTCTCTCTGCTCGGCGCTGTCTCTCTCTCTGCTCGGTGCTGTCTCTCTCTCTGCTCTGCGCTGTCTCTCTCTCTCTCTCTGCTCTGCGCTGTCTCTCTCTCTCTCTCTCTCTCTGCTCTGCGCTGTCTCTCTCTCTCTCTCTCTGCTCTGCGCTGTCACTCTCTCTCTGCTCTGCGCTGTCTCTCACTCTCTGCTCGGCGCTGTCACTCTCTCTGCTCGGCGCTGTCACTCTCTCTGCTCGGCGCTGTCACTCTCTCTGCTCGGCGCTGTCACTCTCTCTGCTCGGCGCTGTCTCTCTCTCTGCTCGGTGCTGTCTCTCTCTCTGCTCTGCGCTGTCTCTCTCTCTGCTCTGCGCTGTCTCTCTCTCTCTCTCTGCTCTGCGCTGTCTCTCTCTCTCTCTCTCTCTCTGCTCTGCGCTGTCTCTCTCTCTCTCTCTCTGCTCTGCGCTGTCACTCTCTCTCTCTCTCTCTGCTCTGCGCTGTCTCTCTCTGCTCTGCGCTGCTCTCTCTGCTCTCTCTCTGCTCTCTCTCTGCTCTCTCTCTGCTCTCTCTCTGCTCTCTCTCTGCTCTCTCTCTGCTCTCTCTCTGCTCTCTCTCTGCTCTCTCTCTGCTCTCTCTCTGCTCTCTCTCTCACTCTCTCTCGCTCTCTGCTCTCTGCTCTCTCTCTGCTCTCTCTCTGCTCTCTCTCTGCTCTCTCTCTCTCTGTTCTGCGCTGTCTCACTCTCTCTGCTCTGCGCTGTCTCTCACTCTCTGCTCGGCGCTGTCACTCTCTCTGCTCGGTGCTGTCTCTCTCTCTGCTCGGCGCTGTCTCTCTCTCTCTCTCTGCTCTGCGCTGTCTCTCTCTCTCTCTCTCTCTCTGCTCGGCGCTGTCTCTCTCTCTCTCTCTCTCTCTCTCTGCTCGGCGCTGTCTCTCTCTCTCTCTCTGCTCGGCGCTGTCTCTCTCTCTCTCTCTCTGCTCTGCGCTGTCTCTCTCTCTCTCTCTCTGCTCTGCGCTGTCTCTCTCTCTTCTCTGCGCTGTCACTCTCTCTCTCTCTGCTCTGCGCTGTCACTCTCTCTTCTCTGCGTTGTCTCTCTCTCTCTGCCCTATCACTCTCTCTGCTCTGCGCTGTCTGTGTGTGTCTCTCTCTCTCTGCTCGGCGCTGTCTCTCTCTCTCTCTCTGCTCGGCGCTGTCTCTCTCTCTCTCTCTCTGCTCTGCGCTGTCTCTCTCTCTGCTCTGCGCTGTCACTCTCTCTCTCTCTGCTCTGCGCTGTCACTCTCTCTTCTCTGCGTTGTCTCTCTCTCTCTGCCCTATCACTCTCTCTGCTCTGCGCTGCCTGTGTGTCTCTCTCTCTCTCTCTCTCTCTGCTCTGCGCTGTCTCTCTCTCTCTGCTCTGCGCTGTCTCTCTCTCTCTGCTCTGCGCTGTCTCTCTCTCTCTGTTCTGCGCTGTCTCTCTCTCTCTGTTCTGCGCTGTCTCTCTCTCTCTCTGCTCTGCGCTGTCTCTCTCTCTGCTCTGCGCTGTCTCTCTCTCTGCTCTGCGCTGTCTCTCTCTCTGCTCTGCGCTGTCTCTCTCTCTCTGCTCTGCGCTGTCGCTCTCTCTCTCTCTGCTCTGCGCTGTCGCTCTCTCTCTCTGCTCTGCGCTGTCGCTCTCTCTCTCTGCTCTGCGCTGTCGCTGTCTCTCTCTCTCTCTGCGTTATCACTCTCTCTGCTCTGCGCTGTCTGTGTCTCTCTCTCTCTCTCTCTCTCTCTCTGCTCTGCGCTGTCTGTGTCTCTCTCTCTCTCTCT
Source organism: Chiloscyllium plagiosum (assembly GCF_037043375.1). NCBI lineage: Eukaryota > Metazoa > Chordata > Chondrichthyes > Orectolobiformes > Hemiscylliidae > Chiloscyllium > Chiloscyllium plagiosum. The sequence goes on along the minus strand of NW_028270265.1, from coordinate 53,878 downwards.
CTCTCTCTCTCTGCTCTGCGCTGTTTCTCTCTCTCTGCTCTGCGCTGTCTCTCTCTGCTCTCTCTGCTCTCTGCTCTCTCTCGGCGCTGTGCTGTCTCACTCTCTCTGTTCTGCGCTGTCTCTCACTCTCTCTGCTCTGCGCTGTCTCTCACTCTCTCTGCTCGGCGCTGTCACTCTCTCTGCTCGGCGCTGTCACTCTCTCTGCTCGGCGCTGTCACTCTCTCTCTGCTCGGCGCTGTCACTCTCTCTCTGCTCGGCGCTGTCACTCTCTCTCTGCTCGGCGCTGTCACTCTCTCTCTGCTCGGCGCTGTCACTCTCTCTCTGCTCGGCGCTGTCACTCTCTCTCTGCTCGGCGCTGTCACTCTCTCTCTGCTCGGCGCTGTCACTCTCTCTCTGCTCGGCGCTGTCACTCTCTCTCTGCTCGGCTCTCACTCTCTCTCTGCTCGGCTCTCTCTCTCTCTCTGCTCGGCTCTCTCTCTCTGCTCGGCTCTCTCTCTCTCTCTGCTCGGCTCTCTCTCTCTCTCTCTCTGTTCTGCGCTGTCTCTCTCTCTCTCTCTCTGCTCGGCGCTGTCTCTCTCTCTCTCTCTCTACTCGGCGCTCTCTCTCTCTCTCTCTCTCTGCTCGGCGCTGTCACTCTCTCTGCTCGGCTCTCTCTCTCTCTCTGCTCGGCGCTGTCTCTCTCTCTCTCTCTGCTCGGCGCTGTCACTCTCTCTGCTCGGCGCTGTCACTCTCTCTCTCTCTCTCTGCTCGGCTCTCTCTCTCTCTCTGTTCTGCGCTGTCTCTCTCTCTCTCTCTGCTCTGCGCTGTCTCTCTCTCTCTCTCTGCTCTGCGCTGTCTCTCTCTCTCTCTCTGCTCTGCGCTGTCTCTCTCTCTCACTCTCTCTGCCCTGCGCCGTCTCTCTCTCTCTCACTCTCTCTGCCCTGCGCCGTCTCTCTCTCTGTCTGCTCTGCGCTGTCTCTCTTGCTCTCTGCCCTGCGCTCTCTCGCTCTCTGCCCTGCGCTCTCTCGTTCTCTGCCCTGCGCAGTCTCGCTCTCTTTCTCTCTCTGCTCTGCGCTGTGTCTCTCTCTCTTTCTCTCTCTGCTCTGCGCTGTGTCTCTCTCTCTCTCTCTCTCTGCTCTGCGCTGTCTCTCTCTCTGCTCTGCGCTGTTGATCTCTCTCTCTCTGCTCTGTGCTGTCTCTCACTCTCTGCTCTGCGCTGTCTCTCTCCCTGCTCTGCACTGTCTCTCTCCCTGTCTCTGGCTCTTTCGCTCTGTGCTGTCTCTGGCTCATTCGCTCTGCGCTGTCTCTGGCTCATTCGCTCTGTGCTGTCTCTGGCTCTTTCGCTCTGTGCTGTCTCTGGCTCATTCGCTCTGCGCTGTCTCTGGCTCATTCGCTCTGTGCTGTCTCTGGCTCTTTCGCTCTGTGCTGTCTCTGGCTCATTCGCTCTGTGCTGTCTCTGGCTCATTCGCTCTGCGCTGTCTCTGGCTCATTCGCTCTGCGCGCTGTCTCTGGCTCATTCGCTCTGCGCTGTCTCTGGCTCATTCGCTCTGCGCTGTCTCTGGCTCTTTCGCTCTGCGCTGTCTCTGGCTCTTTCGCTCTGCGCTGTCTCTGGCTCTTTTGCTCTGCGCTGTCTCTGGCTCTTTCGCTCTGCGCTGTCTCTGGCTCTTTCGCTCTGCGCTGTCTCTGGCTCTTTCGCTCTGTGCTGTCTCTGGCTCATTCGCTCTGTGCTGTCTCTGGCTCATTCGCTCTGCGCTGTCTCTGGCTCTTTCGCTCTGCGCTGTCTCTGGCTCTTTCGCTCTGCGCTGTCTCTGGCTCATTCGCTCTGCGCGCTGTCTCTGGCTCTTTCGCTCTGCGCTGTCTCTGGCTCTTTCGCTCTGCGCGCTGTCTCTGGCTCATTCGCTCTGCGCTGTCTCTGGCTCTTTCGCTCTGTGCGCTGTCTCTGGCTCATTCGCTCTGCGCTGTCTCTGGCTCTTTCGCTCTGTGCGCTGTCTCTGGCTCATTCGCTCTGTGCGCTGTCTCTGGCTCGTTCGCTCTGCGCGCTGTCTCTGGCTCGTTCGCTCTGCGCGCTGTCTCTGGCTCGTTCGCTCTGCGCTGTCTCTGGCTCGTTCGCTCTGCGCTGTCTCTGGCTCGTTCGCTCTCTGCTGTCTCTGGCTCGTTCGCTCTCTGCTGTCTCTGGCTCGTTCGCTCTCTGCTGTCTCTGGCTCGTTCGCTCTCTGCTGTCTCTGGCTCGTTCGCTCTGCGCTGTCTCTGGCTCGTTCGCTCTCTGCTGTCTCTGGCTCGTTCGCTCTCTGCTGTCTCTGGCTCGTTCGCTCTCTGCTGTCTCTGGCTCGTTCGCTCTGTGCTGTCTCTGGCTCATTCGCTCTGCGCGCTGTCTCTGGCTCATTCGCTCTGCGCGCTGTCTCTGGCTCATTTGCTCTGTGCTGTCTCTGGCTCATTCGCTCTGCGCGCTGTCTCTGGTTCATTCGCTCTGCGCGCTGTCTCTGGCTCATGCGCTCTGCGCTCTGTCTCTGGCTCATTTGCTCTGCGCTGTCTCTGGCTCATTCGCTCTGCGCTCTGTCTCTGGCTCATTCGCTCTGCGCGCTGTCTCTGGCTCATTCGCTCTGCGCGCTGTCTCTGGTTCATTCGCTCTGCGCTGTCTCTGGCTCATTCGCTCTGCGCTGTCTCTGGCTCATTCGCTCTGCGCTCTGTCTCTGGCTCATTCGCTCTGCGCGCTGTCTCTGGCTCATTCGCTCTGCGCGCTGTCTCTGGCTCTTTCGCCCTGCGCTGTCTCTGGCTCTTTCGCTCTGTGCGCTGTCTCTGGCTCATTCACTCTGTGCGCTGTCTCTGGCTCATTCGCTCTGCGCGCTGTCTCTGGCTCATTCGCTCTGCGCTCTGTCTCTGGCTCATTCGCTCTGCGCGCTGTCTCTGGCTCATTCGCTCTGCGCGCTGTCTCTGGCTCTTTCGCCCTGCGCTGTCTCTGGCTCTTTCGCTCTGTGCGCTGTCTCTGGCTCATTCACTCTGTGCGCTGTCTCTGGCTCATTCGCTCTGCGCGCTGTCTCTGGCTCATTCGCTCTGCGCTCTGTCTCTGGCTCATTCGCTCTGCGCGCTGTCTCTGGCTCATTCGCTCTGCGCGCTGTCTCTGGCTCTTTCGCCCTGCGCTGTCTCTGGCTCTTTCGCTCTGTGCGCTGTCTCTGGCTCATTCACTCTGTGCGCTGTCTCTGGCTCATTCGCTCTGCGCGCTGTCTCTGGCTCATTCGCTCTGCGCGCTGTCTCTGGCTCATTCGCTCTGCGCGCTGTCTCTGGCTCGTTCGCTCTGCGCTGTCTCTGGCTCATGCGCTCTGCGCTCTGTCTCTGGCTCATTTGCTCTGCGCTGTCTCTGGCTCGTTCGCTCTGCGCGCTGTCTCTGGCTCTTTCGCCCTGCGCTGTCTCTGGCTCTTTCGCTCTGTGCGCTGTCTCTGGCTCATTCGCTCTGTGCGCTGTCTCTGGCTCTTTCGCTCTGTGCGCTGTCTCTGGCTCATTCGCTCTGCGCGCTGTCTCTGGCTCATTCGCTCTGCGCGCTGTCTCTGGCTCGTTCGCTCTCTGCTGTCTCTGGCTCGTTCGCTCTCTGCTGTCTCTGGCTCGTTCGCTCTCTGCTGTCTCTGGCTCGTTCGCTCTCTGCTGTCTCTGGCTCGTTCGCTCTCTGCTGTCTCTGGCTCGTTCGCTCTCTGCTGTCTCTGGCTCATTCGCTCTGTCTCTGGCTCATTCGCTCTGCGCGCTGTCTCTGGCTCATTTGCTCTGTGCTGTCTCTGGCTCATGCGCTCTGCGCTCTGTCTCTGGCTCATTCGCTCTGCGCTGTCTCTGGCTCATTCGCTCTGCGCGCTGTCTCTGGTTCGTTCGCTCTGCGCGCTGTCTCTGGTTCGTTCGCTCTGCGCGCTGTCTCTGGCTCGTTCGCTCTGCGCGCTGTCTCTGGTTCGTTCGCTCTGCGCGCTGTCTCTGGCTCATTCGCTCTGCGCGCTGTCTCTGGCTCGTTCGCTCTGCGCGCTGTCTCTGGCTCGTTCGCTCTGCGCGCTGTCTCTGGTTCGTTCGCTCTGCGCGCTGTCTCTGGCTCGTTCGCTCTGCGCGCTGTCTCTGGTTCGTTCGCTCTGCGCGCTGTCTCTGGCTCGTTCGCTCTGCGCGCTGTCTCTGGCTCGTTCGCTCTGCGCGCTGTCTCTGGCTCATTCGCTCTGCGCGCTGTCTCTGGCTCGTTCGCTCTGCGCGCTGTCTCTGGTTCGTTCGCTCTGCGCGCTGTCTCTGGTTCGTTCGCTCTGCGCGCTGTCTCTGGCTCGTTCGCTCTGCGCGCTGTCTCTGGTTCGTTCGCTCTGCGCGCTGTCTCTGGCTCGTTCGCTCTGCGCTGTCTCTGGCTCATTCGCTCTGCGCTGTCTCTGGCTCATTCGCTCTGCGCGCTGTCTCTGGTTCATTCGCTCTGCGCGCTGTCTCTGGTTCATTCGCTCTGCGCGCTGTCTCTGGTTCGTTCGCTCTGCGCGCTGTCTCTGGCTCGTTCGCTCTGCGCGCTGTCTCTGGCTCGTTCGCTCTGCGCGCTGTCTCTGGTTCGTTCGCTCTGCGCGCTGTCTCTGGCTCGTTCGCTCTGCGCGCTGTCTCTGGCTCGTTCGCTCTGCGCGCTGTCTCTGGCTCGTTCGCTCTGCGCGCTGTCTCTGGTTCGTTCGCTCTGCGCTGTCTCTGGTTCGTTCGCTCTGCGCGCTGTCTCTGGCTCGTTCGCTCTGTGCTGTCTCTGGCTCGTTCGCTCTGTGCTGTCTCTGGCTCTTTCGCTCTGCGCTGTCTCTGGCGCGTTCGCTCTGCGCTGTCTCTGGCTCATTCGCTCTGCGCGCTGTCTCTGGCTCATTCGCTCTGCGCGCTGTCTCTGGCTCATTCGCTCTGCGTGCTGTCTCTGGCTCTTTCGCTCTGCGTGCTGTCTCTGGTTCATTCGCTCTGCGTGCTGTCTCTGGCTCATTCGCTCTGCGCGCTGTCTCTGGCTCTTTCGCTCTGCGCGCTGTCTCTGGCTCGTTCGCTCTGCGCGCTGTCTCTGGCTCGTTCGCTCTGCGCGCTGTCTCTGGCTCGTTCGCCCTGCGCGCTGTCTCTGGCTCGTTCGCTCTGCTCCGCGCGCTCTCTCGCGCTCACCCTCTCGTCCAATCAAAGTGTGCTGAGCGAGAGATACTGGTGAGGATCAGGCTGCCATCCCCTGGGCAGCTGGGTTGGTGAATGGTCTCTGGTGCAGCTTGGCCCGCTCTGGGTATCTTGGCTCAGGAAGGGTCTCGTGGCTCTGCCCGCTGGGACGGTGGCTCTGCCACTCTGTGTGTGTGTGTGTGTGTGTGTGTGTGTGTCTGACTGGGATCTCTCTGCTCTGCCCCACAGGGATTTGTGCGGTTTTGGGCTCTCGCTGATAGCACCTCCTTGGCCCGGGATAACCCCGGGGCAGGGAGGACGGACTGAGCTATTCCCCCCCCGGGGACTCCTGACGGACATTCGGATTTGGAGTCCATTCAAGAAGACCCCAGACTATCCCGCCCTCCAGGTAAGTGATGGTGAGGGAGGGCCATTCTCCAAGGTCAGAGGTCACACCAATCCCATCACAATCCGAAACACCACCCATCCCCGTCCCTCCCTATCTCTGTAACCCCCTCCAGCCCCTACACCCCCTCCCTATCTCTGTAACCCCCTCCAGCCCCTACACCCCTCCCTATCTCTGTAACCCCCTCCAGCCCCTACACCCCCTCCCTATCTCTGTAACCCCCTGCACCCCTCCCTATCTCTGTAACCCCCACCAGCCCCTACACCCCCTCCCTATCTCTGTAACCGCCTCCAGCCCCTACACCCCCTCCCTATCTCTGTAACCCCCTCCAGCCCCCTACACCCCTCCCTATCTCTGTAACCGCCTCCAGCCCCTACACCCCCTCCCTATCTCTGTAACCGCCTCCAGCCCCTACACCCCCTCCCTATCTCTGTAACCCCCTCCAGCCCCTACACCCCCTCCCTATCTCTGTAACCCCCTCCAGCCCCTACACCCCTCCCTATCTCTGTAACCCCCTCCAGCCCCTACACCCCCTCCCTATCTCTGTAACCCCCTCCTGCCCCTACACCCCCTCCCTATCTCTGTAACCCCCTCCAGCCCCTACACCCCCTCCCTATCTCTGTAACCTCCTCCAGTCCCTACACCCCCTCCCTATCTCTGTAACCCCCCTCCAGCCCCTGCACCCCCTCCCTATCTCTGTAACCTCCTCCAGCCCCTGCACCCCCTCCCTATCTCTGTAACCACCTACACCCCTCCCTTTCTCTGTAACCCCCTCCAGCCCCTACAGCCCCTCCCTATCTCTGTAACCCCCTACACCCCTCCCTATCTCTGTAAACCCCTCGAGCCCCTACACCCCCTCCCTATCTCTGTAACCCCCTCCAGCCCCTACACCCCTCCCTTTCTCTGTAACCCCCTATACCCCTCCCTATCTCTGTAAACCCCTCGAGCCCCTACAACTCCTCCCTATCTCTGTAACCCCCCTCCAGCCCCTACACCCCCTCCCTATCTCTGTAACCCCCTCCAGCCCCTACCCCCCCATCTCTGTAACCCCCTCCAGCCCCTACCCCCCTCCCTATCACTGTAACCCCCTACACCCCTCCCTATCTCTGTAAACCCCTCTAGCCCCTACCCCCCACACTATCTCTGTAACCCCCCTCCAGCCCCTACATCCCCTCCCTATCTCTGTAACCCCCTACACCCCCTACCTATCTCTGTAACCCCCTCCAGCCCCTATACCCCCTCCCTATCTCTGTTAACCCCCCCCAGCCCCACACCTCTCCCTATTTCTGTACCCCCTACACCCCCTCCCTATCTCTGTAACCCCCCCAGCCCCTACACCCCCTCCCTATCTCTGTAACCCCCTACACCCCCTCCCTATCTCTGTAACCCCCTCCAGCCCCTATACTCCTCCCTATCTCTGTAACCCCCTCCAGCCCATACACCCCCTCCCTATCTCTGTAACCCCCTTCCAGCCCCTACACCCCTCCCTATCTCTGTAACCCCCTCCAGCCCCTACACCCCCTCCCTATCTCTGTAACCTCCTCCAGCCCCTCCCTATCTCTGTAACCCCCCTACACCCCTCCAGCCCCTACACCCCTCCCTATCTCTGTACCCTCTACACCCCCTCCCTATCTCTGTAACCCCCCTCCAGCCCCTACACCCCCTCCCTATCTCTGTAACCCCCTACACCCCCTCCCTATCTCTGTAACCCCCTCCAGCCCCTACACCCCTCCCTATCTCTGTAACCCCCTCCAGCCCCTACACCCCCTCCCTATCTCTGTAACCACTCTCCAGCCCTTACACCCCCTCCCTATCTCTGTAACCCCCTCCAGCCCCTACACCCCTCCCTATCTCTGTAACCCCCTCCAGCCCTTACACCCCCTCCCTATCTCTGTAACCTCCTCCAGCCCTTACACCCCTCCCTATCTCTGTAACCCCCTCCAGCCCCTACACCCCTCCCTATCTCTGTAACCACTCTCCAGCCCTTACACCCCCTCCCTATCTCTGTAACCCCCTCCAGCCCCTACACCCCTCCCTATCTTTATAACCCCCTCCAGCCCTTACACCCCTCCCTATCTCTGTAACCCCCTCCCTGTCTCTGTAACCCCCCCCTCCCTGTCTCTGTAAGCCCCTACCCCCCCCCCCCCCCTCCCTGTGAGCTTCTGATCCTGTCCTGTGGACAATCGCCTGAATCCGGTCACTGCTACGTTCCTGAGACCTGTCCTCTGGAACTCCCTTCTGTCGCGGTTTCTGTCAGTAGGTTTCTATGAGCCCTCGCCCCACTTAATTGTTTGAAACCCCGATGAATCTCATCCCTCAGCCCGTCCGTCCCAGGAATCCGTCTGGGAAAGCATCGCTGCTCTCCCCCCATCGCTGGCACATCCTGTCTCAGATACGGAGCGTGCCCCGAACTGTACACAATACTCCAGGGGTGCTCTCCCCAGGACCCCTCCCCCCCCTCCCCCCCCCCCCCCCACTTACTCCCCACACCCCCCCCCTCCCCCCCGGCCCAACTGCAGCCAGACGTCCCTGCTGCTGTTGTCAAATCCTCCTGCCCAGGAGGCCAAGGTATTTTTTTCCCTTCCCGTGCAGCGCTGGTGTGCCCGGAAACCCTCTCTGAACCCCCCAGTTTCCCAAACTATTCCGGAACTATTCTGCCTTCCTGTGTTTTCTCCCGAAGTGCGTCACCTCGCGTTCATCCACGTGAAACGGCATCGGCCAGGAGCCTGCCCACTCAGTCGGCCTGTTCCAAACACACTACCAGCTCAGCGTCCTCCCTCACAGCTGCCCCGCGCTCTCCCCGTATCCCTGTATCAATCCCCAAACTAATCCCACTGCCCCACTCTCTCCCTGTATCCCTGTATCAATCCCCAAACTAATCCCACTGACCCGCGCTCTCCCCGTATCCCTGTATCAATCCCCAAACTAATCCCACTGCCCCGCGCTCTCCCCGTATCCCTGTATCAATTCCCAAACTAATCCCACTGCCCCGCGCTCTCCCCATATCTCTGTATCAATCCCCAAACTAATCCCACTGCCCCGCTCTCTCCCCGTATCCCTGTATCAATCCCCAAACTAATCCCACTGCCCCGCGCTCTCCCCGTATCCCTGTATCAATCCCCAAACTAATCCCACTGCCCCGCTCTCTCCCCGTATCCCTGTATCAATCCCCAAACTAATCCCACTGCCCCGCGCTCTCCCCGTATCCCTGTATCAATCCCCAATCTAATCCCACTGCCCCACTCTCTCCCTGTATCCCTGTATCAATCCCCAAACTAATCCCACTGCCCCGCGCTCTCCCCGTATCCCTGTATCAATCCCCAAACTAATCCCACTGCCCCGCGCTCTCCCCATATCTCTGTATCAATCCCCAAACTAATCCCACTGCCCCGCTCTCTCCCCGTATCCCTGTATCAATCCCCAAACTAATCCCACTGCCTCGCTCTCTCCCCGTATCCCTGTATCAATCCCCAAACTAATCCCACTGCCCCGCTCTCTCCCCGATATCCCTGTATCAATCCCCAAACTAATCCCACTGCCTCGCTCTCTCCCCGTATCCCTGTATCAATCCCCAAACTAATCCCACTGCCCCCCTCTCTCCCCATATCCCTGTATCAATCCCCAAATTAATCCCACTGCCCCACTCTCTCCCTGTATCCCTGTATCAATCCCCAAACTAATCCCACTGCCCCACTCTCTCCCCACATCCCTGTATCAATCCCCAAACTAATCCCACTGCCCCGCTCTCTCCCCGTATCCCTGTATCAATCCCCAAACTAATCCCACTGCCCCGCTCTCTCCCCATAACCCTTTATCAATCCCCAAACTAATCCCACTGCCCCGCTCTCCCTCCCCGTGTCCCTGTATCAATCCACAAACTAATCCCACTGCCTCGCTCTCTCCCCGTATCCCTGTATCAATCCCCAAACTAATCCCACTGCCCCGCTCTCTCCCCGATATCCCTGTATCAATCCCCAAACTAATCCCACTGCCACGCTCTCTCCCCGTATCCCTGTATCAATCCCCAAACTAATCCCACTGCCCCACTCTCTCCCCGTATCCCTGTATCAATCCCCAAACTAATCCCACTGCCCCGCTCTCTCCCCATATCCCTGTATCAAACCCCAACCTAATCCCACTGCCTCGCTCTCTCTCCCCGTATCCCTGTGTCAATCCCCACACTAATCCCACTGCCCCGCTCTCTCCCCATATCCCTGTATCAATCCCCAAACTAATCCCACTGCCCCGCTCTCTCCCGGTATCCCTGTATTAATCCCCAAACTAATCCCACTGCCCCGCTCTCTCCCCGTATCAATCCCCAAACTAATCCCACTGCCCCGCGCTCTCCCCGTATCAATCCCCAAACTAATCCCACTGCCCCGCGCTCTCCGCGTTTCCCTGTATCAATTCCCAAACTAATCCCACTGCCCCGCGCTCTCCCCGTCTCCCTGGATCAATCCCCAAACTAATCCCACATCCCCGCTCCCTCCCCATATCCCTGTATCAATCCCCAAACTAATCCCACTGCCCCGCTCTCTCCCCGTATCAATCCCCAAACTAATCCCACTGCCCCGCGCTCTCCGCATTTCCCTGTATCAATTCCCAAACTAATCCCACTGCCCCGCGCTCTCCCCGTCTCCCTGTATCAATCCCCAAACTAATCCCACATCCCCGCTCCCTCCCCATATCCCTGTATCAATCCCCAGAAAAATCCCACTGCCCCAGTCTCTCCCGTATCCCTGTATCAATTCCCAAACTAATCCCACTGCTCCGCTCTCTCCCCATATCCCTGTATCAATTCCCAAACTAATCCCACTGCCCCGCTCACTCCCCGTATCCCTGTATCAATCCCCAATCTAATCCCACATCCCCGCTCTCTCCATGTTTCCCTGTATCAATCCCCAAACTAATCCCACTGCCCCCCGCTCTCTCCCCATATCCCTGTATCAATCCACAAACTAATCCCACTGCCCCGCTCTCTCCCTGTATCCCTGTATCAATCCCCAAACTAATCCCACTGCCCCGCTCTCTCCCTGTATCCCTGTATCAATCCACAAACTAATCCCACTGCCCCGCTCTCCCCCCATATCCCTGTATCAATCTCCAAACTAATCCCACTGCCCCGCTCTCCCCCCATATCCCTGTATCAATCCCCAAACTAATCCCACTGCCCCACTCTCTCCCCGTATCCCTGTATCAATCCCCAAACTAATCCCACTGCCCCGCTCTCTCTCCATATCCCTGTATCAATCCCCAAACTACTCCCACTGCCCCGCTCTCTCTCCCCGTATCCCTGTATCAATCCCCAAACTAATCCCACTGCCCCGCTCTCTCCCCGTATCCCTGTATCAATCCCCAAACTAATCCCACTGCCCCACTCTCTCCCCATATCCCTGTATCAATCCCCAAACTAATCCCACTGCCCTGCTCTCTCCCCATATCCCTGTATCAATCCCCAAACTAATCCCACTGCCCCACTCTCTCACCATATCCCTGTATCAATCCCCAAACTAATCCCACTGCCCCGCTCTCTCTCCCCGTATCCCTGTATCAATCCCCAAACTAATCCCACTGCCCCACTCTCTCCCCATATCCCTGTATCAATCCCCAAACTAATCCCACGGCCCCGCTCTCTCCCCGTATCAATCCCCAAACTAATCCCACTGCCCCGCGCTCTCCGCGTTTCCCTGTATCAATTCCCAAACTAATCCCACTGCCCCGCTCCCTCCCCATATCCCTGTATCAATCCCCAAACTAATCCCACTGCCCCAGTCTCTCCCCGTATCCCTGTATCAATTCCCAAACTAATCCCACTGCCCCGCTCTCTCCGTGTTTCCCTGTATCAATCCCCAAACTAATCCCACTGCCCCCCGCTCTCTCCCCATATCCCTGTATCAATCCCCAAACTAATCCCACTGCCTCACTCTCTCCCCATATCCCTGTATCAATCCCCAAACTAATCCCACTGCCCCGCTCTCTCCCCTTCATCCCTGTATCAATCTCCAAACTAAACCCACTGCCTCACTCTCTCCCCGTATCCCTGTATCAATCCCCAAACTAATCCCACTGCCCCTCTCTCTCCGCATATCCCTGTATCAATCCCCAAACTAATCCCACTGCCTCACTCTCTCCCCATATCCCTGTATCAATCCCCAAACTAATCCCACTGCCCCGCTCTCTCCCCATATCCCTGTATCAATGTCCAAACTAATCCCACTGCCCCGCTCTCTCCCCATATCCCTGTATCAATCCCCAAACTAATCCCACTGCCCCGCTCTCTCCCGGTATCCCTGTATTAATCCCCAAACTAATCCCACTGCCCCGCTCTCTCCCCGTATCAATCCCCAAACTAATCCCACTGCCCCGCGCTCTCCCCGTATCAATCCCCAAACTAATCCCACTGCCCCGCGCTCTCCGCGTTTCCCTGTATCAATTCCCAAACTAATCCCACTGCCCCGCGCTCTCCCCGTCTCCCTGGATCAATCCCCAAACTAATCCCACATCCCCGCTCCCTCCCCATATCCCTGTATCAATCCCCAAACTAATCCCACTGCCCCGCTCTCTCCCCGTATCAATCCCCAAACTAATCCCACTGCCCCGCGCTCTCCGCATTTCCCTGTATCAATTCCCAAACTAATCCCACTGCCCCGCGCTCTCCCCGTCTCCCTGTATCAATCCCCAAACTAATCCCACATCCCCGCTCCCTCCCCATATCCCTGTATCAATCCCCAGAAAAATCCCACTGCCCCAGTCTCTCCCGTATCCCTGTATCAATTCCCAAACTAATCCCACTGCTCCGCTCTCTCCCCATATCCCTGTATCAATTCCCAAACTAATCCCACTGCCCCGCTCACTCCCCGTATCCCTGTATCAATCCCCAATCTAATCCCACATCCCCGCTCTCTCCATGTTTCCCTGTATCAATCCCCAAACTAATCCCACTGCCCCCCGCTCTCTCCCCATATCCCTGTATCAATCCACAAACTAATCCCACTGCCCCGCTCTCTCCCTGTATCCCTGTATCAATCCCCAAACTAATCCCACTGCCCCGCTCTCTCCCTGTATCCCTGTATCAATCCACAAACTAATCCCACTGCCCCGCTCTCCCCCCATATCCCTGTATCAATCTCCAAACTAATCCCACTGCCCCGCTCTCCCCCCATATCCCTGTATCAATCCCCAAACTAATCCCACTGCCCCACTCTCTCCCCGTATCCCTGTATCAATCCCCAAACTAATCCCACTGCCCCGCTCTCTCCCCATATCCCTGTATCAATCCCCAAACTACTCCCACTGCCCCGCTCTCTCTCCCCGTATCCCTGTATCAATCCCCAAACTAATCCCACTGCCCCGCTCTCTCCCCGTATCCCTGTATCAATCCCCAAACTAATCCCACTGCCCCACTCTCTCCCCATATCCCTGTATCAATCCCCAAACTAATCCCACTGCCCTGCTCTCTCCCCATATCCCTGTATCAATCCCCAAACTAATCCCACTGCCCCACTCTCTCACCATATCCCTGTATCAATCCCCAAACTAATCCCACTGCCCCGCTCTCTCTCCCCGTATCCCTGTATCAATCCCCAAACTAATCCCACTGCCCCACTCTCTCCCCATATCCCTGTATCAATCCCCAAACTAATCCCACGGCCCCGCTCTCTCCCCGTATCAATCCCCAAACTAATCCCACTGCCCCGCGCTCTCCGCGTTTCCCTGTATCAATTCCCAAACTAATCCCACTGCCCCGCTCCCTCCCCATATCCCTGTATCAATCCCCAAACTAATCCCACTGCCCCAGTCTCTCCCCGTATCCCTGTATCAATTCCCAAACTAATCCCACTGCCCCGCTCTCTCCGTGTTTCCCTGTATCAATCCCCAAACTAATCCCACTGCCCCCCGCTCTCTCCCCATATCCCTGTATCAATCCCCAAACTAATCCCACTGCCTCACTCTCTCCCCATATCCCTGTATCAATCCCCAAACTAATCCCACTGCCCCGCTCTCTCCCCTTCATCCCTGTATCAATCTCCAAACTAATCCCACTGCCTCACTCTCTCCCCGTATCCCTGTATCAATCCCCAAACTAATCCCACTGCCCCTCTCTCTCCGCATATCCCTGTATCAATCCCCAAACTAATCCCACTGCCTCACTCTCTCCCCATATCCCTGTATCAATCCCCAAACTAATCCCACTGCCCCGCTCTCTCCCCATATCCCTGTATCAATGTCCAAACTAATCCCACTGCCCCGCTCTCTCCCCGTATCCCTGTATCAATCCCCAAACTAATCCCACTGCCCCTCTCTCTCCCCATATCCCTGTATCAATCCCCAAACTAATCCCACTGCCCCACTCTCCCTGTATCCCTGTATCAATCCCCAAACTAATCCCACAGCCCCACTCCCTCCCCGTATCCCTGTATCAATCCCCAAACTAATCCCACTGCCCCGCTCTCTCCCTGTATCCCTGTATCAATCCCCAAACTAATCCCACAGCCCCGCTCTCTCCCCGTATCCCTGTATCAATCCCCAAACTAATCCCACTGACCCGCTCTCCCCGTATCTCTGTATCAATCCCCAAACTAATCCCACTGCCCCGCTCTCTCCCTGTATCCCTGTATCAATCCCCAAACTAATCCCACTGCCCCACTCTCTCCCCGTATTCCTGTATCATTCCCCAAACTAATTCCACTGTCCCCCGCTCTCTCCCCATATCCCTGTATCAATCCCCAAACTAATCCCACTGACCCGCTCTCCCCGTATCCCTGTATCAATCCCCAAACTAATCCCACTGCCCCGCTCTCTCCCCGTATCCCTGTATCAATCCCCAAACTAATCCCACAGCCCCGCTCTCTCCCCGTATCCCTGTATCAATCCCCAAACTAATCCCACTGACCCGCTCTCCCCGTATCCCTGTATCAATCCCCAAACTAATCCCACTGCCTCGCTCTCTCCCCATATCCCTGTATCAATCCCCAAACTAATCCCACTGCCCCACTCTCTCCCCATATCCCTGTATCAATCCCCAAACTAATCCCACAGCCCCACTCCCTCCCCGTATGCCTGTATCAATCCCCAAACTAATCCCACTGCCCCGCTCTCTCCCTGTATCCCTGTATCAATCCCCAAATTAATCCCACAGCCCCGCTCTCTCGCCGTATCCCTGTATCAATCCCCAAACTAATCCCACTGCCCCGCTCTCTCCCTATATCCCTGTATCAATCCCCAAACTAATCCCACAGCCCCGCTCTCTCCCCGTATCCCTGTATCAATCCCCAAACTAATCCCACAGCCTCACACTCTCCCCATATCCCTGTATCAATCTCCAAACTAATCCCACTGCCCCGCTCTCCCCCCATATCCCTGTATCAGTCTCCAAACTAATCCCACTGCCCCGATCTCACCCCATATCCCTGTATCAATCCCCAAACTAATCCCACTGCCCCGCTCTCCCCCTATATCCCTGTATCAATCCCCAAACTAATCCCACTGCCCCGCTCTCCCCGTATCCCTGTATCAATCCCCAAACTAATCCCACTGCCCCGCTCTCTCCCCGTATCCCTGTATCAATTCCCAAACTAATCCCACTGCCCCGCTCTCTCCCCGTATCCCTGTATCAATCTCCAAACTAATCCCACTGCCCCGCTCTCCCCCCGTATCCCTGTATCAATCCCCAAACTAATCCCACTGCCCCGCTCTCTCCCCGTATCCCTGTATCAATCCCAAACTAATCCCCCTGCCCCGCTCTCCCCCCGTATCCCTGTATCAATCCCCAAACTAATCCCACTGCCCCGCTCTCCCCGTATCCCTGTATCAATCCCCAAACTAATCCCACTGCCCCGCTCTCTCCCCGTATCCCTGTATCAATCCCCAAACTAATCCTACTGCCCCGCTCTCTCTCGCCGTATCCCTGTATCAATCCCCAAACTAATCCCACTGCCCCGCTCTCTCCCCGTATCCCTGTATCAATCCCCAAACTAATCCCACTGCCCCACACTCTGCCCGTGTCCCAGTATCAATCCCCAAACTAATCCCACTGCCGCACTCTCTCCCCGTATCCCTGTATCGATCCCCAAACTAATCCCACTGCACCGCGCTCTCCCCGTATCCCTGTATCAATCCCTAAACTTATCCCACTGCCCCAATCTCTCCCCGTATCCCTGTATCAATCCCCAAACTAATCCCACTGCCCCGCGCTCTCCCCATATCCCTGTATCAATCCCCAATCTAATCCCACTGCCCCGCTGTATCCCCGTATCCCTGTATCAATCCCCAACCAATCCCACTGCCCCACTCTCTCCCCGTATCCCAGTATCAATCCCCAAACTAATCCCACTGCCCCACTCTCTCCCCGTATCCCTGTATCAATCCCCAAACTAATCCCACTGCCCCGCTCTCTCCATGTTTCCCTGTATCAATCCCCAAACTAATCCCACTGCCCCACACTCTCCCCGTGTCCCAGTATCAATCCCCAAACTAATCCCACTGCCGCACTCTCTCCCCGTATCCCTGTATCGATCCCCAAACTAATCCCACTGCACCGCGCTCTCCCCGTATCCCTGTATCAATCCCTAAACTTATCCCACTGCCCCAATCTCTCCCCGTATCCCTGTATCAATCCCCAAACTAATCCCACTGCCCCGCGCTCTCCCCGTATCCCTGTATCAATCCCCAATCTAATCCCACTGCCCCGCTGTATCCCCGTATCCCTGTATCAATCCCCAACCAATCCCACTGCCCCACTCTCTCCCCGTATCCCAGTATCAATCCCCAAACTAATCCCACTGCCCCACTCTCTCCCCGTATCCCTGTATCAATCACCAAACTAATCCCACTGCCCCACTCTCTCCCCGTATCCCTGTATCAATCCCCAAATTAATCCCACTGCCTCGCTCTCTCCCCGTATCCCTGCATCAATCCCCAAACTAATCCCACTCCCCCACTCTCTCCCCGTATCCCTGCATCAATCCCCAAACTAATCCCACTGCCCCACTCTCTCCCCGTATCCCTGTATCAATCCCCAAACTAATCCCACTGCCCCTCTCTCCCCGTGTACCTGTATCAATCCCTAAACTAATCCCACTGCACCGCTCTCTCCCTGTATCCCAGTATCAATCCCCAAACTAATCCCACTGCCCCGCACTCTCCCCGTATCCCTGTATCAATCCCCAAACTAATCCCACTGCCCCTCTCTCTCCCCGTATCCCTGTATCAATCCCCAAACTAATCCCACTGCCCCGCTCTCTCCCCGTATCCCTGTATCAATCCCCAAACTAATCCCACTGCCCCGCACTCTCCCCGTATCCCTGTATCAATCCCCAAACTAATCCCACTGCCCCTCTCTCTCCCCGTATCCCTGTATCAATCCCCAAACTAATCCCACTGCCCCTCGCTCTCTCCCCGTATCCCTGTATCAATCCCCAAACTAATCCCACTGCCCCGCTCTCTCCCCATATCCCTGTATCAATCCCCAAAATAATCCCACTGCCCCGCTCTCTCACCGTATCCCTGTATCAATCCCCAAACTAATCCCACTGCCCCGCTCACTCCCCGTATCCCTGTATCAATCCCCAAACTAATCCCACTGCCCCGCGCTCTCCCCATATCCCTGTATCAATCCCCAAACTAATCCCACTGCCTCACTCTCTCCCCGTGTCCCTGTATCAATTCCCAAACTAATCCCACAGCCTCGCTCTCTCCCCGTATCCCTGTATCAATCCCCAAACTAATCCCACTGCCTCGCTCTCTCCCCGTATCCCTGTGTCAATCCCCAAACTAATCACACTGCCTCGCTCTCTCCCCGTATCCCTGTATCAATCCCTAAACTAATCCCACTGCCCCTCTCTCTCCCCGTATCCCAGTATCAATCCCCAAACTAATCCCACTGCCTCGCTCTCTCCCCGTATCCCTGTATCAATCCCCAAACTAATCCCACTGCCCCGCACTCTCCCCATATCCCTGTATCAATCCCCAAACTAATCCCACTGCCCCACTCTCTCCCCGTATCCCTGTATCAATCCCAAACTAATCCCACTGCCTCGCTCTCTCCCCGTATCCCTGTATCAATCCCAAACTAATCCCACTGCCCCACTCTCTCCCCGTATCCCTGTATCAATCCCTAAACTAATCCCACTGCCCCTCTCTCTCCCCGTATCCCAGTATCAATCCCCAAACTAATCCCACTGCCTCGCTCTCTCCCCGTATCCCTGTATCAATCCCCAAACTAATCCCACTGCCCCACTATCCCTGTGTCCCTGTATCAATCCCCAAACTAATCCCACTGCCCCACTCTCTCCCCGTATCCCTGTATCAATCCCCAAACTAATCCCACTGCCCCCCTCTCTCTCCCCATATCCCTGTATCAATCCCCAAACTAATCCCACTGCCCCACTCTCTCCCCATATCCCTGTATCAATCCCCAAACTAATCCCACTGCCCCGCTCTCTCCCGTATCAATCCCTAAACTAATCCCACTGCCCCGCTCTCTCCCTGTATCGCTGTATCAATCCCTAAACTAATCCCACTGCCCCCTGCTCTCTCCCCGTATCCCTGTATCAATCCCCAAACTAATCCCACTGCCCCAATCTCTCCCCGTATCCCTGTATCAATCCCCAAACTAATCCCACTGCCCCGCTCTCTCCATGTTTCCCTGTATCAATCCCCAAACTAATCCCACTGCCCCGCTCTCTCCCCGTATCCCTGTATCAATCCCCAAACTAATCCCACTGCCACACACTCTCCCCATATCCCAGTATCAATCCCCAAACTAATCCCACTGCCGCACTCTCTCCCCGTATCCCTGTATCGATCCCCAAACTAATCCCACTGCACCGCGCTCTCCCCGTATCCCTGTATCAATCCCTAAACTTATCCCACTGCCCCAATCTCTCCCCGTATCCCTGTATCAATCCCCAAACTAATCCCACTGCCCCGCTCTCTCCATGTTTCCTAGTATCAATCCCCAAACTAATCCCACTGCCCCGCGCTCTCCCCGTATCCCTGTATCAATCCCCAATCTAATCCCACTGCCCCGCTGTATCCCCGTATCCCTGTATCAATCCCCAACCAATCCCACTGCCCCACTCTCTCCCCGTATCCCAGTATCAATCCCCAAACTAATCCCACTGCCCCGCTCTCTCCCCGTATCCCAGTATCAATCCCCAAACTAATCCCACTGCCCCGCTCTCTCCCCGTGTACCTGTATCAATCCCTAAACTAATCCCACTGCACCGCTCTCTCCCTGTATCCCAGTATCAATCCCCAAACTAATCCCACTGCCCCGCACTCTCCCCGTATCCCTGTATCAATCCCCAAACTAATCCCACTGCCCCACTCTCTCCCCGTATCCCTGTATCAATCCCCAAAATAATCCCACTGCCCCGCTCTCTCCCCATATCCCTGTATCAATCCCCAAACTAATCCCACTGCCCCGCTCTCTCCCCGTATCCCTGTATCAATCCCCAAAATAATCCCACTGCCCCGCTCTCTCACCGTATCCCTGTATCAATCCCCAAACTAATCCCACTGCCCCGCTCACTCCCCGTATCCCTGTATCAATCCCCAAACTAATCCCACTGCCCCGCGCTCTCCCCATATCCCTGTATCAATCCCCAAACTAATCCCACTGCCTCACTCTCTCCCCGTGTCCCTGTATCAATTCCCAAACTAATCCCACAGCCTCGCTCTCTCCCCGTATCCCTGTATCAATCCCCAAACTAATCCCACTGCCCCTCTCTCTCCCCGTATCCCAGTATCAATCCCCAAACTAATCCCACTGCCTCGCTCTCTCCCCGTATCCCTGTATCAATCCCCAAACTAATCCCACTGCCCCGCACTCTCCCCATATCCCTGTATCAATCCCCAAACTAATCCCACTGCCCCACTCTCTCCCCGTATCCCTGTATCAATCCCAAACTAATCCCACTGCCTCGCTCTCTCCCCGTATCCCTGTATCAATCCCTAAACTAATCCCACTGCCCCTCTCTCTCCCCGTATCCCAGTATCAATCCCCAAACTAATCCCACTGCCTCGCTCTCTCCCCGTATCCCTGTATCAATCCCCAAACTAATCCCACTGCCCCGCACTCTCCCCATATCCCTGTATCAATCCCCAAACTAATCCCACTGCACCGCACTCTCCCCATATCCCTGTATCAATCCCCAAACTTATCCCACTGCCCCGCTCTCTCCCCGTATCCCTGTATCAATCCCCAAACTAATCCGACTGCCCCACTATCTCCCCGTATCCCTGTATCAATCCCCAAACTTATCCCACTGCCCCACTCTCTCCCCGTATCCCTGTATCAATCCCAAACTAATCCCACTGCCTCGCTCTCTCCCCGTATCCCTGTATCAATCCCTAAACTAATCCCACTGCCCCTCTCTCTCCCCGTATCCCGGTATCAATCCCCAAACTAATCCCACTGCCCCGCTCTCTCCCCGTATCCCTGTATCAATCCCCAAACTAATCGCATTGCCCCGAGCTCTCTCCCCGTATCCCTGTATCAATCCCCAAACTAATCCCACTGCCCCACTCTCTCCCCGTATCCCTGTATCAATCCCCAAACTAATCCCACTGCCCCACTCACCCCATATCCCTGTATCAATCCCCAAACTAATCCCACTGCCCCGCTCTCTCCCCATATCCCTGTATCAATCCCCAAACTAATCCCACTGCCCCGCTCTCTCCCCATATCCCTGTATCAATCCCCAAACTAATCCCACTGCCCCACTCACCCCATATCCCTGTATGAATCCCCAAACTAATCCCACTGCCCCGCTCTCCCCATATCCCTGTATCAATCCCCAAACTAATCCCACTGCCCCGCTCTCTCCCCATATCCCTGTATCAATCCCCAAACTAATCCCACTGCCCCACTCACCCCATATCCCTGTATGAATCCCCAAACTAATCCCACTGCCCCGCTCTCCCCATATCCCTGTATCAATCCCCAAACTAATCCCACTGCCCTGCTATCTCCCTATATCCCTGTATCAATCCCCAAACTAATCCCACTGCCCCGCTCTCTCCCCGTATCCCTGTATCAATCCCCAAACTAATCCCACTGCCCCGCTCTCTCCCCGTATCCCTGTATCAGTCCCCAAACTAATCCCACTGCCCCGCTCTCTCCCCGTATCCCTGTATCAATCCCCAAACTAATCCCACTGCCCCGCTCTCTCCCTGTATCCCTGTATCAATCCCCAAACTAATCCCACTGCCCCGCACTCTCCCCGTATCCCTGTATCAATCCCCAAACTAATCCCACTGCCCCACTCTCTCCCCGTATCCCTGTATCAATCCCCAAACTAATCCCACTGCCCTGCTCGCCCTCCCCGTATCCCTGAATTAATCCCCAAACTAATCCCACTGCCCCGCGCTCTCCCCGTATCCCTGTATCAATCCCCAAACTAATCCCACTGTCCCGCTCTCTCCCCGTATCCCTGTATCAATCCCCAAACTAATCCCACTGACCCGCTCTCTCCCCGTATCCCTGTATCAATCCCCAAACAAATCCCACTGCCCCGCTCTCTCCCCGTATCCCTGTATCAATCCCCAAACTAATCCCACTGTCCCGCTCTCTCCCCGTATCCCTGTATCAATCCCCAAACTAATCCCACTGCCCCGCTCTCTCCCCGTATCCCTGTATCAATCCCCAAACTAATCCCACTGTCCCGCTCTCTCCCCGTATCCCTGTATCAATCCCCAAACTAATCCCACTGCCCCGCTCTCTCCCCGTATCCCTGTATCAATCCCCAAACAAATCCCACTGCCCCACTCTCTCCCCGTATCCCTGTATCATTCCCCAAACTAATCCCACTGCTCCGCTCCCTCCTCGTATCCCTGTAACAATCCCCAAACTAATCCCACTGCCCCGCTCTCTCCCCGTATCCCTGTATCAATCCCCAAACTAATCCCACTGCCCCACTGTGCCTGTATCCCTGTATCAATCCCCAAACTAATCCCACTGCCCCGCTCCCTCCCCGTATCCCTGTATTAATCCCCAAACTAATCCCACTGCCCCGCTCTCTCCCCGTATCCCTGTATCAATCCCCAAACTAATCCCACAGTCCCGCTCTCTCCCCAAATCCCTGTATCAATCTCCAAACTAATCCCACTACCCCGCTCTCCCCGTATCCCTGTATCAATTCCCAAACTAATCCCACTGCCCGCTCTCTCCCCATATCCCTGTATCAATCCCCAAACTAATCCCACTGCCCCGCTCTCTCCCCATATCCCTGTATCAATCCCCAAACTAATCCCACTGCCCCGCTCTCTCCCCGTATCCCTGTATCAATCCCCAAACTAATCCCACAGCCCCACACTCTCCCCATATCCCTGTATCAATCCCCAAACTAATCCCACTGCCCCGCTCTCTCCCCGTATCCCTGTATCAATCCCCAAACTAATCCCACTGCCCCACTCTCTCCCCATATCCCTGTATCAATCTCCAAACTAATCCCACTGCCCCGCTCTCTCCCTATATCCCTGTATCTATCCCCAAACTAATCCCACTGCCCCGCTCTCTCCCCGTATCCCTGTATCAATCCCCAAACTAATCCCAATGCTCCGCTCTCTTCCCGTATCCCAGTATCAATCCACAAACTAATCCCACCGCCCCGCTCTCTCCCCGTACCCCTGTATCAATCCCCAAACTAATCCCACTGCCCCGCTCTCTCCCCGTATCCCTGGATCAATCCCCAAACTAATCCCACTGCCCCGCTCTCTCCCCGTATCCCTGTATCAATCCCCAAACTAATCCCACTGCCCCGCTCTCTCTCCCCGTTATCCCTGTATCAATCCCCAAACTAATCCCACTGCCCCGCTCTCCCCGTATCCCTGTATCAATCCCCAAACTAATCCCACTGCCCCACTCTCTCCCCATATCCCTGTATCAATCCCCAAACTAATCCCACTGCCTCGCTCTCTCCCCGTATCCCTGTATCAATCCCCAAACTAATCCCACTGCCCCACTCCCTCCCCATATCCCTGTATCAATCCCCAAACTAATCCCACTGCCCCACTCTCTCCCCGTATCCCTGTATCAATCCCCAAACTAATCCCACCGCCCGCTCTCTCCCCGTATCCCTGTATCAATCCCCAAACTAATCCCACTGCTCCGCTCTCTCCCCGTATCCCTGTATCAATCCCCAAACTAATCCCACTGCCCCGCTCTCTCCCCGTATCCCTGTATCAATCCCCAAACTAATCCCACTGCCCCGCTCTCTCTCCCCGTTATCCCTGTATCAATCCCCAAACTAATCCCACTGCCCCGCTCTCCCCGTATCCCTGTATCAATCCCTAAACTAATCCCACTGCCCCACTCTCTCCCCATATCCCTGTATCAATCCCCAAACTAATCCCACTGCCCCGCTCTCTCCCCGTATCCCTGTATCAATCCCCAAACTAATCCCACTGCCCCGCTCTCTCCCCGTATCCCTGTATCAATCCGCAAACTAATCCCACTGCCCCACTCTCTCCCCATATCCCTGTATCAATCCCCAAACTAATCCCACTGCTCCGCTCTCTCCCCGTATCCCTGTATCAATCCCCAAACTAATCCCACTGCCCCGCTCTCTCCCCGTATCCCTGTATCAATCCCCAAACTAATCCCACTGCCCCACTCTCTCCCCGTATCCCTGTATCAATCCCCAAACTAATCCCACTGCCCCGCTCTCTCTCCCCGTTATCCCTGTATCAATCCCCAAACTAATCCCACTGCCCCGCTCTCTCCCCGTATCCCTGTATCAATCCACAAACTAAACCCACAGCCCCGCTCTCTCCATGTTTCCCAGTATCAATCCCCAAACTAATCCCACTGCCCTGCGCTCTCCCCATATCCCTGTATCAATCCCCAAACTAATCCCACTGCCCCGCTCTCTCCCGATATCCCTGTATCAATCCCCAAACTAATCCCACTGCCCCGCTCTCTCCCCATATCCCTGTATCAATCCCCAAACTAATCCCACTGCCCCGTTCTCTCCCCATATCCCTGTATCAATCCCCAAACTAATCCCACTGCCCCACTCTTTCCCGTATCCCTGTATCAATCCCCAAACTATTCCCACTGCCCCGCTCTCTCCCCGTATCCCTGTATCAATCCCCAAACTAATCCCACTGCCCCGCTCTTTCCCGTATCCCTGTATCAATCCCCAAACTATTCCCACTGCCCCGCTCTCTCCCCGTATCCCTGTATCAATCCCCAAACTAATCCCACTGCCCCACTCTCTCCCCGTATCCCTGTATCAATCCCCAAACTAATCCCACTGCTCCACTCTTTCCCTTATCCCTGTATCAATCCCCAAACTAATCCCACTGCCCCACTCTCTCCGTATCCCTGTATCAATCCCCAAACTAATCCCACTGCCCCGCTCTCTCCCCGTATCCCTGTATCAATCCCCAAACTAATCCCACCGCCCCACTCTCTCCCCGTATCCCTGTATCAATCCCCAAACTAGTCCCACTGCCCCGCTCTCTCCCCGTATCCCTGTATCAATCCCCAAACTAATCCCACTACCCCGCTCTCTCCCCGTATCCCTGTATCAATCCCCAAACTAACCCCACTGCCCCGCTCGCCCCATATCCCTGCATCAATCCCCAAACTAATCCCACTGCCCCTCTCTCTCCCTGTATCCCTGTATCAATCCCCAAACTAATCCCACTGCCCCAGTCTCTCCCCGTATCCCTGCATCATTCCCAAACTAATCCCACTGCCCCGCTCTCCCCATATCCCTTTATCAATCCCCAAACTAATCCCACTGCCCCGCTCTCCCCATATCCCTGTATCAATCCCCAAACTAATCCCACTGCCCCGCTCTCCCTATATCCCTGTATCAATCCCCAAACTAATCCCACTGCCCCGCTCTCCCCATATCCCTGTATCAATCCCCAAACTAATCCCACTGCCCCACTCTCTCCCCGTATCCCTGTATCAATCCCCAAACTAATCCCACTGCCCCGCTCTCTCCCCGTATCCCTGTATCAATCCCCAAACTAATCCCACTGCCCCACTCTCCCCGTATCCCTGTATCAATCCCCAAACTAATCCCACTGCCCCGCTCTCTCCCTGTATCCCTGTATCAATCCTCAAACTAATCCCACTGCCCCGCTCTCTCCCCATATCCCTGTATCAATCGCCAAACTAATCCCACTGCCCCGCTCTCTCCCCATATCCCTGTATCAATCCCCAAACTAATCCCACTGCCCCCCGCTCTCTCCCCGTATCCCTGTATCAATCCCCAAACTAATCCCACTGCCCCGCTCTCTCTCTCCGTATCCCTGTATCAATCCCCACACTAATCCCACTGCCTCGCACTCTCCCCGTATCCCTGTATCAATCCCCAAACTAATCCCACTGCCCCGCTCTCTCCCCGTATCCCTGTATCAATCCCCAAACTAATCCCACTGCCCCGCTCTCTCCCCATATCCCTGTATCAATCCCCAAACTAATCCCACTGCCCCACTCTCTCCCCGTATCCCTGTATCAATCGCCAAACTAATCCCACTGCCCCGCTCTCTCCCCGTATCCCTGTATCAATCCCCAAACTAATCCCACTGCCCCGCTCTCTCTCCCCGTATCCCTGTATCAATCCCCAAACTAATCCCACTGCCCCACTTCTCCCCGTGTCCCTGTATCAATCCCCAAACTAATCCCACTGCGCCGCTCTCTCTCCCCGTATCGCTGTATCAATCCCCAAACTAATCCCACTGCCCCGCTCTCTCCCTGTATCCCTGTATCAATCCCCAAACTAATCCCACTGCCCCGCTCTCTCCCCGTATCCCTGTATCAATCCCCAAACTAATCCCACTGCCCCGCTCTCTCTCCCCGTATCCCTGTATCAATCCCCAAACTAATCCCACTGCCCCACTTCTCCCCGTGTCCCTGTATCAATCCCCAAACTAATCCCACTGCGCCGCTCTCTCTCCCCGTATCGCTGTATCAATCCCCAAACTAATCCCACTGCCCCGCTCTCTCCCCGTATCCCTGTATCAATCCCCAAACTAATCCCACTGCCCCGCTCTCTCCCCGTATCCCTGTATCAATCCCCAAACCAATCCCACTGCCCCGCTCTCTCCCCGTATACCTGTATCAATCCCCAAACTAATCCCACTGCCTCGCTCTCTCCCCGTATCCCTGTATCAATCCCCAAACTAATCCCACTGCCCCGCTCTCTCCCCGTATCCCTGTATCAATCCCCAAACTAATCCCACTGCCCCGCTCTCTCCCCGTATCCCTGTATCAATCCCCAAACTAATCCCACTGCCCCGCTCTCTCCATGTTTCCCTGTATCAATCCCCAAACTAATCCCACTGCCCCGCTCTCTCCCCGTATCCCTATATCAATCCCCAAACTAATCCCACTGCCCCGCTCTCTCCCTGTATCCCTGTATCAATCCCCAAACTAATCCCACTGCCCCACTCTCTCCCCATATCCCTGTATCAATCCCCAAACTAATCCCACAGCCCCAGTCTCTCCCCGTATCCCTGTATCAATCCCCAAACTAATCCCACTGCCCCGCTCTCTCCCCATATCCCTGTATCAATCCCCAAATTAATCTCACTGCCCCGCTCTCTCCCCGTATCCCTGTATCAATCCCGAAACTAATCCCACTGCCCCAGTCTCTCCCCGTGTCCCAGTATCAATCCCCAAACTAATCCCACTGCCCCGCTCTCTCCCCATATCCCTGTATCAATCCCCAAACTAATCCCACTGCCCCGCTCTCTCCCCGTATCCCTGTATCAATCCCCAAACTAACCCCACTGCCCCGCTCGCCCCATATCCCTGTATCAATCCCCAAACTAATCCCACTGCCCCGCTCTCTCCCCATATCCCTGTATCAATCCCCAAACTAATCCCACTGCCCCGCTCTCTCCCTGTATCCCTGTATCATTCCCAAACTAATCCCACTGCCCCGCTCTCCCCATATCCCTTTATCAATCCCCAAACTAATCCCACTGCCCCGCTCTCTCCCCATATCCCTGTATCAATCGCCAAACTAATCCCACTGCCCCGCTCTCTCCCCATATCCCTGTATCAATCCCCAAACTAATCCCACTGCCCCGCTCTCTCTCTCCCTATCCCTGTATCAATCCCCAAACTAATCCCACTGCCTCGCACTCTCCCCGTATCCCTGTATCAATCCCCAAACTAATCCCACTGCCTCGCACTCTCCCCATATCCCTGTATCAATCGCCAAACTAATCCCACTGCCCCGCTCTCTCTCTCCCTATCCCTGTATCAATTCCCAAACTAATCCCACTGCCCCGCTCTCTCCCCGTATCCCTGTATCAATCCCCAAACTAATCCCACTGCCCCGCGCTCTCTCCCCGTATCCCTGTATCAATCCCCAAACTAATCCCACTGCCCCACTTCTCCCCGTATCCCTGTATCAATCCCCAAACTAATCCCACTGCGCCGCTCTCTCTCCCCATATCGCTGTATCAATCCCCAAACTAATCCCACTGCCCCGCGCTCTCCCTGTATCCCTGTATCAATCCCCAAACTAATCCCACTGCCCCGCTCTCTCTCCCCGTATCGCTGTATCAATCCCCAAACTAATCCCACTGCCCCGCGCTCTCCCTGTATCCCTGTATCAATCCCCAAACTAATCCCACTGCCCCGCTCTCTCCCCGTATCCCTGTATCAATCCCCAAACTAATCCCACTGCCCCGCTCTCTCCCCGTATCCCTGTATCAATCCCCAAACCAATCCCACTGCCCCGCTCTCTCCCCGTATCCCTGTATCAATCCCCAAACTAATCCCACTGCCCCGCTCTCTCCCCGTATCCCTGTATCAATCCCCAAACTAATCCCACTGCCTCGCTCTCTCCCCGTATCACTGTATCAATCCCCAAACTAATCCCACTGCCCCGCTCTCTCCCCATATCCCTGTATCAATCCCCAAACTAATCCCACTGCCCCGCTCTCTCCCCGTATCACTGTATCAATCCCCAAACTAATCCCACTGCCCCGCTCTCTCCATGTTTCCCTGTATCAATCCCCAAACTAATCCCACTGCCCCGCTCTCTCCCCGTATCCCTGTATCAATCCCCAAACTAATCCCACTGCCCCCCGATCTCTCCCCGTATCCCTGTATCAATCCCCAAACTAATCCCACTGCCCCGCTCTCTCCATGTTTCCCTGTATCAATCCCCAAACTAATCCCACTGCCCCACTCTCTCCCCATATCCCTGTATCAATCCCCAAACTAATCCCACTGCCCCACTCTCTCCCCATATCCCTGTATCAATCCCCAAACTAATCCCACTGCCCCGCTCTCTCCCCATATCCCTGTATCAATCCCCAAACTAATCCCACTGCTCCGCGCTCTCCCCGTATCCCTGTATCAATCCCCAAACTAATCCCACTGCCCCAGTCTCTCCCCGTGTCCCAGTATCAATCCCCAAACTAATCCCACTGCCCCGCTCTCTCCCCGTATCCCTGTATCAATCCCCAAACTAATCCCACTGCCCCGCTCTCTCCCCATATCCCTGTATCAATCCCCAAACTAATCCCACTGCCCCGCTCTCTCCCCGTATCCCTGTATCAATCCCCAAACTAATCCCACTGCCCCGCTCTCTCCCCGTATCCCTGTATCAATCCCCAAACTAATCCCACTGCCCCGCTCTCTCCCCGTATCCCTGTATCAATCCCCAAACTAATCCCACTGCCCCACTCTCTCCATGTTTCCCTGTTACAATCTCCAAACTAATCCCACTGCACCCCTCTCCCCATATCCCTGTATCAATCCCCAAACTAATCCCACTGCCCCGCTCTCTCCCCGTATCCCTGTATCAATCCCCAAACTAATCCCACCGGCCCACTCTCTCCCCGTATCCCTGTATCAATCCCCAAACTAATCCCACTGCCCCGCTCGCCCCATATCGCTGTATCAATCCCCAAACTGATCCCACTGCCCCACTATCTCCCCATATCCCTGTATCAATCCCCAAACTAATCCCACTGCCCCACTCTCTCCCTATATCCCTGTATCAATCCCCAAACTAATCCCACTGCCCCACTATCTCCCCATGTCCCTGTATCAATCCCCAAACTAATCCCACTGCCCCGCTCTCCCTATATCCCTGTATCAATCCCCAAACTAATCCCACTGCCCCGCTCTCCCTATATCCCTGTATCAATCCCCAAACTAATCCCACTGCCCCGCTCTCTCCCGATATCCCTGTATCAATCCCCAAACTAATCCCACTGCCCCGCTCTCCCCATATCGCTGTATCAATCCCCAAACTAATCCCACTGCCCCGCTCTCTCCCGATATCCCTGTATCCATCCCCAAACTTATCCCACTGCCCCGCTCTCTCCCCGTGTCCCAGTATCAATCCCCAAACTAATCCCACTGCCGCACTCTCTCCCCGTATCCCTGTATCAATCCCAAACTAATCCCACTGCCGCACTCTCTCCCCGTATCCCTGTATCAATCCCCAAACTAATCCAACTGCCCCACTCTCTCCCCGTATCCCTGTATCAATCCCAAACTAATCCCACTGCCCCACTCTCTCCCCGTATCCCTGTATCAATCCCCAAACTAATCCCACTGCCCCACTCTCTCCCCGTATCCCTGTATCAATCCCCAAACTAATCCCACTGCCCCGCTCTCTCCCCATATCCCTGTATCAATCCCCAAACTAATCCCACTGCCCCGCTCTTTCCCGTATCCCTGTATCAATCCCCAAACTAATCCCACTGCCCCGCTCTCTCCCCGTATCCCTGTATCAATCCCCAAACTAATCCCACTGCCCCGCTCTCTCCCCGTATCCCTGTATCAATCCCCAAACTAATCCCACCGGCCCACTCTCTCCCCGTATCCCTGTATCAATCCCCAAACTAATCCCACTGCCCCGCTCGCCCCATATCGCTGTATCAATCCCCAAACTAATCCCACTGCCCCACTATCTCCCCATATCCCTGTATCAATCCCCAAACTAATCCCACTGCCCCACTCTCTCCCTATATCCCTGTATCAATCCCCAAACTAATCCCACTGCCCCACTATCTCCCCATGTCCCTGTATCAATCCCCAAACTAATCCCACTGCCCCGCTCTCCCTATATCCCTGTATCAATCCCCAAACTAATCCCACTGCCCCGCTCTCCCTATATCCCTGTATCAATCCCCAAACTAATCCCACTGCCCCGCTCTCTCCCGATATCCCTGTATCAATCCCCAAACTAATCCCACTGCCCCGCTCTCCCCATATCGCTGTATCAATCCCCAAACTAATCCCACTGCCCCGCTCTCTCCCGATATCCCTGTATCCATCCCCAAACTTATCCCACTGCCCCGCTCTCTCCCCGTGTCCCAGTATCAATCCCCAAACTAATCCCACTGCCGCACTCTCTCCCCGTATCCCTGTATCAATCCCAAACTAATCCCACTGCCGCACTCTCTCCCCGTATCCCTGTATCAATCCCCAAACTAATCCAACTGCCCCACTCTCTCCCCGTATCCCTGTATCAATCCCAAACTAATCCCACTGCCCCACTCTCTCCCCGTATCCCTGTATCAATCCCCAAACTAATCCCACTGCCCCACTCTCTCCCCGTATCCCTGTATCAATCCCCAAACTAATCCCACTGCCCCGCTCTCTCCCCATATCCCTGTATCAATCCCCAAACTAATCCCACTGCCCCGCTCTTTCCCGTATCCCTGTATCAATCCCCAAACTAATCCCACTGCCCCGCTCTCTCCCCGTATCCCTGTATCAATCCCCAAACTAATCCCACTACTCCGCTCTCTCCCCGTATCCCTGTATCAATCCCCAAAGTAACCCCACTGCCCCGCCTGCCCCATATCCCTGCATCAATCCCCAAACTAATCCCACTGCCCCGCTCTCTCCCTGTATCCCTGCATCAATCCCCAAACTAATCCCACTGCCCCGCTCTCTCCCTATATCCCTGTATCAATCCCCAAACTAATCCCACTGCCCCGCTCTCTCCCCATATCCCTGTATCAATCCCCAAACTAATCCCACTGCCTCGCGCTCTCCCCATATCCCTGTATCAATCCCCAAAGTAATCCCACTGCCCCGCTCTCTCCCCGTGTCCCAGTATTAATCCCCAAACTAATCCCACTGCCGCACTCTCTCCCCGTATCCCTGTATCAATCCCCAAACTAATCCCACTGCCCCACTCTCTCCCCGTATCCCTGTATCAATCCCAAACTAATCCCACTGCCCCACTCTCTCACCCTATCCCTGTATCAATCCCCAAACTAATCCCACTGCCCCGCTCTCCCCATATCCCTGTATCAATCCCCAAACTAATCCCACTGCCTCGCGCTCTCCCCATATCCCTGTATCAATCCACAAACTAATCCCACTGCCCCAGTCTCTCCCCGTATCCCTGTATCAATCCCCAAACTAATCCCACTGCCCCACTCTCTCCATGTTTCCTTGTATAAATCCCCAAACTAATCCCACTGCCCCGCTCTTTCCCCATATCCCTGTATCAATCGCCAAACTAATCCCACTGCCCCGCACTCAACCCGTATCCCTGTATCAATCCCCAAACTAATCCCACTGCCCCACTCTCTCCCCGTTTCCCTGTATCAATTCCCAAACTAATCCCACTGCCTCGCTCTCTCCCCGTATCCCTGTATCAATCCCCAAACTAATCCCACTGCCCCGCTCTCTCCCCGTTTCCCTGTATCAATCCCCAAACTAATCCCACTGCCCCGCGCTCTCCGCGTATCCCTGTATCAACCCCCAAACTAATCCCACTGCCCCGCTCTCTCCCCGTATCCCTGTATCAATCCCCAAACTAATCCCACTGCCCCGCTCTCTCCCCATATCCCTGTATCAATCCCCAAACTAATCCCACTGCCCCGCTCTCTCCCCATATCCCTGTATCAATCCCCAAACAAATCCCACTGCCCCACTCTCTCCCCGTATCCCTGTATCAATCCCCAAACTAATCCCACTGCCCCGCTCTCTCCCCGTATCCCTGTATCAATCCCCAAACTAATCCCACTGCCCCACTCTCTCCATGTTTCCCTGTATCAATCCCCAAACTAATCCCACTGCCCCACTCTCTCCATGTTTCCCTGTATAAATCCCCAAACTAATCCCACTGCCCCGCTCTCTCCCCGTATCCCTGTATCAATCCCCAAACTAATCCCACTGCCCCGCTCTCTCCCCGTATCCCTGTATCAATCCCAAACTAATCCCACTGCCCCGCTCTCTCCCTATATCCCTGTATCAATCACCAAACTAATCCCACTGCCCCACTCTCCCTGTATCAATCCCCAAACTAATCCCACTGCCCCGCTCTCTCCCCGTATCCCTGTATCAATCCCCAAACTAATCCCACTGCCCCGCTCCCTCCCCGTATCCCTGTATCAATCCCCAAACTAATCACACTGCCCCACGCTCTCCCCGTATCCCTGTATCAATCCCTAAACTAATCACACTGCCCCACGCTCTCCCCGTATCCCTGTATCAATTCCCAAACTAATCCCACAGCCCCGCTCTCTCCCCATATCCCTGTATCAATCCCCAAACTAATCCCACTGCCCCACTCTCTCCCTGTATCCCTGTATCAATCCCCAAACTAATCCCACTGCCCCACTCTCTCCCTGTATCCCTGTATCAATCCCCAAACTAATCCCACTGCCCCACTCTCTCCATGTTTCCTTGTATAAATCCCCAAACTAATCCCACTGCCCCGCTCTCTCCCCATATCCCTGTCTCAATCGCCAAACTAATCCCACTGCCCCGCACTCTCCCCGTATCCCTGTATCAATTCCCAAACTAATCCCACAGCCCCGCTCTCTCCCCATATCCCTGTATCAATCCCCAAACTAATCCCACTGCCCCACTCTCTCCCTGTATCCCTGTATCAATCCCCAAACTAATCCCACTGCCCCGCTCTCTCCCCGTATCCCTGTATCAATCCACAAACTAATCCCACTGCCCCAGTCTCTCCCCGTATCCCTGTATCAATCCCCAAACTAATCCCACTGCCCCACTCTCTCCATGTTTCCTTGTATAAATCCCCAAACTAATCCCACTGCCCCGCTCTTTCCCCATATCCCTGTATCAATCGCCAAACTAATCCCACTGCCCCGCACTCTCCCCGTTTCCCTGTATCAATTCCCAAACTAATCCCACTGCCTCGCTCTCTCCCCGTATCCCTGTATCAATCCCCAAACTAATCCCACTGCCCCGCTCTCTCCCCATATCCCTGTATCAATCCCCAAACTAATCCCACTGCCCCACTCTCTCCCCGTATCCCTGTATCAATCCCCAAACTAATCCTACTGCCCCACTCTCTCCATGTTTCCCTGTATCAATTCCCAAACTAATCCCACTGCCTCGCTCTCTCCCCGTATCCCTGTATCAATCGCCAAACTAATCCCACTGCCCGCACTCTCCCCGTATCCCTGTATCAATCCCCAAACTAATCCCACTGCCCCACTCTCTCCCCGTTTCCCTGTATCAATTCCCAAACTAATCCCACTGCCTCGCTCTCTCCCCGTATCCCTGTATCAATCCCCAAACTAATCCCACTGCCCCGCGCTCTCCCCGTTTCCCTGTATCAATTCCCAAACTAATCCCACTGCCTCGCTCTCTCCCCGTATCCCTGTATCAATCCTCAAACTAATCCCACTGCCTCGCTCTCTCCCCGTATCCCTGTATCAATCCCCAAACTAATCCCACTGCCCCGCGCTCTCCGCGTATCCCTGTATCAACCCCCAAACTAATCCCACTGCCCCACTCTCTCCCCGTATCCCTGTATCAATCCCCAAACTAATCCTACTGCCCCACTCTCTCCATGTTTCCCTGTATAAATCCCCAAACTAATCCCACTGCCCCGCTCTCTCCCCGTATCCCTGTATCAATCCCCAAACTAATCCCACTGCCCCGCTCTCTCCCCGTATCCCTGTATCAATCCCAAACTAATCCCACTGCCCCGCTCTCCCCGTATCCCTGTATCAATCCCCAAACTAATCCCACTGCCCCTCGCTCTCTCCCCGTATCCCTGTATCAATCCCCACACATATCCCACTGCCCCGCTCTCTCCCCGTATCCCTGTATCAATCCCCAAACTAATCCCACTGCCCCACTCTCTCCCCGTATCCCTGTATCAATCCCCAAACTAATCCCACTGCCCCTCGCTATCTCCCCGTATCCCTGTATCAATCCCCAAACTAATCCCACTGCCCCGCTCTCTCCCCGTATCCCTGTATCAATCCCCAAACTAATCCCACTGCCCCGCTCCCTCCCCGTATCCCTGTATCAATCCCCAAACTAATCACACTGCCCCACGCTCTCCCCGTATCCCTGTATCAATCCCCAAACTAATCACACTGCCCCACGCTCTCCCCGTATCCCTGTATCAATTCCCAAACTAATCCCACAGCCCCGCTCTCTCCCCATATCCCTGTATCAATCCCCAAACTAATCCCACTGCCCCACTCTCTCCCTGTATCCCTGTATCAATCCCCAAACTAATCCCACTGCCCCAGTCTCTCCCCATATCCCTGTATCAATCCCCAAACTAATCCCACTGGCCCACTCTCTCCATGTTTCCTTGTATAAATCCCCAAACTAATCCCACTGCCCCGCTCTCTCCCCATATCCCTGTATCAATCGCCAAACTAATCCCACTGCCCCGCTCTCTCCCCATATCCCTGTATCAATCCCCAAACTAATCCCACTGCCCCGCTCTCTCCCCGTATCCCTGTATCAATCCCCAAACTAATCCCACTGCCCCGCACTCTCCCCGTATCCCTGTACCAATTCCCAAACTAATCCCACTGCCCCACTCTCTCCCCGTATCCCTGTATCAATCCCCAAACTAATCCCACTGCCCCTCGCTATCTCCCCGTATCCCTGTATCAATCCCCAAACTAATCCCACTGCCCCGCTCTCTCCCCGTATCCCTGTATCAATCCCCAAACTAATCCCACTGCCCCGCTCCCTCCCCGTATCCCTGTATCAATCCCCAAACTAATCACACTGCCCCACGCTCTCCCCGTATCCCTGTATCAATCCCCAAACTAATCACACTGCCCCACGCTCTCCCCGTATCCCTGTATCAATTCCCAAACTAATCCCACAGCCCCGCTCTCTCCCCATATCCCTGTATCAATCCCCAAACTAATCCCACTGCCCCACTCTCTCCCTGTATCCCTGTATCAATCCCCAAACTAATCCCACTGCCCCAGTCTCTCCCCATATCCCTGTATCAATCCCCAAACTAATCCCACTGGCCCACTCTCTCCATGTTTCCTTGTATAAATCCCCAAACTAATCCCACTGCCCCGCTCTCTCCCCATATCCCTGTATCAATCGCCAAACTAATCCCACTGCCCCGCTCTCTCCCCATATCCCTGTATCAATCCCCAAACTAATCCCACTGCCCCGCTCTCTCCCCGTATCCCTGTATCAATCCCCAAACTAATCCCACTGCCCCGCACTCTCCCCGTATCCCTGTACCAATTCCCAAACTAATCCCACTGCCCCACTCACTCCCCGTTTCCCTGTATCAATTCCCAAACTAATCCCACTGCCCCACTCTCTCCCCGTATCCCTGTATCAATCCCCAAACTAATCCCACTGCCCCACTCTCTCCCCGTATCCCTGTATCAATCCCCAAACTAATCCCACTGCCCCACTCTCTCCATGTTTGCCTGTATAAATCCCCAAACTTATCCCACTGCCCCGCGCTCTCCGCGTATCCCTGTATCAACCCCCAAACTAATCCCACTGCCCCAATCTCTCCCCATATCCCTGTATCAATCCCCAAACTAATCCCACTGCCCCACTCTCTCCATGTTTCCCTGTATCAACCCCCAAACTAATCCCACTGCCCCAATCTCTCCCCATATCCCTGTATCAATCCCCAAACTAATCCCACTGCCCCGCTCTCTCCCCGTATCCCTGTATCAATCCCCAAACTAATCCCACTGCTCCGCTCTCTCCCCGTATCCCTGTATCAACCCCCAAACTAATCCCACTGCCCCGCTCTCTCCCCGTATCCCTGTATCAACCCCCAAACTAATCCCACTGCCCCGCCCTCTCCCCGTATCCCTGTATCAATCCCCAAACTAATCCCACTGCCCCACTCTCTCCATGTTTCCCTGTATCAATCCCCAAACTTATCCCACTGCCCCGCTCTCTCCCCGTTCCCTGTATCAATCCCCAAACTAATCCCACTGCCCCGCTCTCTCCCCGTATCCCTGTATCAATCCCCAAACTAATCCCACTGCCCCACTCTCTCCCCGTATCCCTGTATCAATCCCCAAACTAATCCCACTGCCCCACTCTCTCCCCGTATCCCTGTATCAATCCCCAAACTAATCCTACTGCCCCACTCTCTCCATGTTCCCCTGTATAAATCCCCAAACTAATCCCACTGCCCCGCTCTCTCCCCGTTTCCCTGTATCAATCCCCAAACTAATCCCACTGCCCCGCGCTCTCCGCGTATCCCTGTATCAACCCCCAAACTAATCCCACTGCCCCACTCTCTCCACATATCCCTGTATCAATCGCCAAACTAATCCCACTGCCCCACTCTCTCCACATATCCCTGTATCAATCGCCAAACTAATCCCACTGCCCCACTCTCTCCATGTTTCCCTGTATCAATCCCCAAACTAATCCCACTGCCCCGCTCTCTCTCCCCGTATCCCTGTATCAATTCCCAAACTAATCCCAAAACCCCGCTCTCTCCCCATATCCCTATATCAATCCCCAAACTAATCCCACTGCCCCAGTCTCTCCCCATATCCCTGTATCAATCCCCAAACCAATCCCACTGCCCCGCACTCACCCCGTATCCCTGTATCAATCCCCAAACTAATCCCACTGCCCCACTCTCTCCATGTTTCCTTGTATAAATCCCCAAACTAATCCCACTACCCCGCTCTCTCCCCATATCCCTGTATCAATTCCCAAACTAATCCCACAGCCCCACTCTCTCCCCATATCCCTGTATCAATCCCAAACTAATCCCACAGCCCCACTCTCTCCCTGTATCCCTGTATCAATCCCCAAACTAATCCCACTGCCCCACTCTGTCCCCGTATCCCTGTATCAATCCCCAAACTAATCCCACTGCCCCACTCTGTCCCCGTATCCCTGTATCAATCCCCAAACTAATCCCACTGCCCCACTCTGTCCCCGTATCCCTGTATCAATCCCCAAACTAATCCCACTGCCCCGCTCTCTCCCCATATCCCTGTATCAATCCCCAAACTAATCCCACTGCCCCGCTCTCTCCCCATATCCCTGTACCAATCCCCAAACTAATCCCACTGCCCCGCTCTCTCCCCATATCCCTGTATCAATCCCCAAACTAATCCCACTGCCCCGCTCCCTCCCCGTATCCCTGTATCAATCCCCAAACTAATCCCACTGCCCCGCTATCTCCCCGTATCCCTGTATCAATCCCCAAACTAATCCCACTGCCCCGCTCTCTCCCCGTATCCCTGTATCAATTCCCAAACTAATTCCACTGCACCAGTTTCTCCCCATAACCCTGTATCAATCCCAAACTAATCCCACTGTCCCGCTCTCTCCCTGTATCCCTGTATCAATCCCCAAACTAATTCCACTGCCCCAGTTTCTCCCCATAATCTTGTGTCAATCCCCAAACTAATCCCACTGTCCCGCTCTCTCCCCGTGTCCCTGTATCAATCCCCAAACTAATCCCACTGCCCCACTCTCTCCCCGTATCGCTGTATCAATCCCCAAACTAATCCCACTGCCCCGCTCTCTCCCCGTGTCCCTGTATCAATCCCAAACTAATCCCACTGCCCCGCTCTCTCCCTGTATCCCGGTATCAATCCCCAAACTAATCCCACTGCCCCGGTCTCTCCCCGTATCCCTGTATCAATCCCCAAACTAATCCCACTGCCGCACTCTCTCCCCGTATCCCTGTATCAATCCCCAAACTAATCCCACTGCCGCGCTCTCTCCCCGTGTCCCTGTATCAATCCCGAACTAATCCCACTGTCCCGCTCTCTCCCTGTATCCCGGTATCAATCCGCAAACTAATCCCACTGCCCCGGTCTCTCCCCGTATCCCTGAATCAATCCCTAACTAATCCCACTGCCCCGCTCTCTCCCCGTATCCCTGTATCAATCCCCAAACTAATCCCACTTCCCCACTCTCTCCCCGTATCCCTGTATCAATCCCCAAACTAATCCCACTGCCCCGCTCTCTCCCCGTATCCCTGTATCAATCCCCAAACTAATCCCACTGCCCCAGTCTCTCCCCATAACCCTGTATCAATCCCCAAACTAATCCCACTGCCCCAGTCTCTCCCCATATCCCTGTATCACTCCCCAAACTAATCCCACTGCCCCAGTCTCTCCCCATATCCCGGTCTCAATCCCCAAACTAATCCCACTGCCCCGCTCTCCCCATATCCCTGTATCAATCCCCAAACTAATCCCACTGCCCCAGTCTCTCCCTATATCCCTGTATCAATCCCCAAACTAATCCCACTGGCCCACTCTCTCCATGTTTCCTTGTATAAATCCCCAAACTAATCCCACTGCCCCGCTCTCCCCATATCCCTGCATCAATTCCCAAACTAATCCCACAGCCCCGCACTCTCCCCGTATCCCTGTATCAATCCCCAAACTAATCCCACTGCCCCACTCTCTCCATGTTTCCTTGTATAAATCCCCAAACTAATCCCACTGCCCCGCTCTCCCCATATCCCTGCATCAATTCCCAAACTAATCCCACAGCCCCACTCTCTCCCCGTATCCCTGTATCAATCCCCAAACTAATCCCATTGCCCCGCTCTCTCCCCGTATCCCTGTATCAATTCCCAAACTAATCCCACAGCCCCACTCTCTCCCCGTATCCCTGTATCAATCCCCAAACTAATCCCACTGCCCCACTCTCTCCCCATATCCCTGTACCAATCCCCAAACTAATCCCACTGCCCCGCTCTCTCCCCATATCCCTGTATCAATCCCCAAACTAATCCCACTGCCCCGGTCTCTCCCCGTATTCCTGTATCAATCCCCAAACTAATCACACTGCCCCACGCTCTCCCCGTATCCCTGTATCAATCCCCAAACTAATCCCACTGCCCCTCTCTCTCCCCATATCCCTGTATCAATCCCCAAACTAATCCCACTGCCCCTCTCTCTCCCCATATCCCTGTATCAATTCCCAAACTGATCCCACAGCCCCGCTCTCTCCCCATATCCCTGTATCAATCCCCAAACTAATCCCACTGCCCCGCTCTCTCCCCGTATCCCTGTATCAATCCACAAACTAATCCCACTGCCCCAGTCTCTCCCCATATCCCTGTATCAATTCCCAAACTAATCCCACTGCCCCACTCACTCCCCGTATCCCTGTATCAATTCCCAAACTAATCCCACTACCTCGCTCTCTCCCCGTATCCCTGTATCAATCCCCAAACTAATCCGACTGCCCCACTCTCTCCCCGTATCCCTGTATCAATCCCCAAACTAATCCCACTGCCCCACTCTCTCCCCGTATCCCTGTATCAATCCCCAAACTAATCCTACTGCCCCATTCTCTCCATGTTTCCCTGTATCAATCCCCAAACTAATCCCACTGCCTCGCACTCTCCCCGTATCCCTGTATCAATCCCCAAACTAATCCCACTGCCCCACTCTCTCCCTGTATCGCTGTATCAATCCCCAAACTAATCCCACTGCCTCGCACTCTCCCCGTATCCCTGTATCAATCCCCAAACTAATCCCACTGCCCCCTGCTCTCCCCATATCCCTGTATCAATCCCCAAACTAATCCCACTGCCTCGCTCTCTCCCCGTATCCCTGTATCAATCCCCAAACTAATCCCACTGCTCCGCTCTCTCCCCATATCCCTGTATCAATCCCCGAACTAATCCCACTGCCCCGCTCTCTCTCCCCGTATCCCTGTATCAATCCCCAAACTAATCCGACTGCCCCTCTCTCTCCATGTTTCCCTGTATCAATCCCCAAACTAATCCCACTGCCCCGCTCTCTCTCCCCGTATCCCTGTATCAATTCCCAAACTAATCCCAAAACCCCGCTCTCTCCCCATATCCCTATATCAATCCCCAAACTAATCCCACTGCCCCACTCTCTCCACGTATCCCTGTATCAATCCCCAAACTAATCCCACTGCCCCGCTCTCTCCCCGTATCCCTGTATCAATCCACAAACTAATCCCACTGCCCCAGTCTCTCCCCATATCCCTGTATCAATCCCCAAACCAATCCCACTGCCTCGCACTCACCCCGTATCCCTGTATCAATCCCCAAACTAATCCCACTGCCCCACTCTCTCCATGTTTCCTTGTATAAATCCCCAAACTAATCCCACTGCCCCGCTCTCTCCCCATATCCCTGTATCAATTCCCAAACTAATCCCACAGCCCCACTCTCTCCCCATATCCCTGTATCAATCCCCAACTAATCCCACTGCCCCACTCTCTCCCCATATTCCTGTACCAATCCCCAAACTAATCCCACAGCCCCGCTCTCTCCCCATATCCCTGTATCAATCCCCAAACTAATCCCACTGCCCCACTCTCTCCCCATATCCCTGTATCAATCCACAAACTAATCCCACTGCCCCAGTCTCTCCCCATATCCCTGTATCAATCCCCAAACTAATCACACTGCCCCGCACTCTCCCCGTATCCCTGTATCAATCCCCAATCTAATCCCACTGCCCCGCTCTCCCCATATCCCTGTATCAATTCCCAAACTAATCCCACAGCCCGACTCTCTCCCCGTATCCCTGTATCAATTCCCAAACTAATCCCACAGCCCCACTCTCTCCCCGTATCCCTGTATCAATCCCCAAACTAATCCCACTGCCCCGCTCTCTCCCCGTATCCCTGTATCAATTCCCAAACTAATCCCACAGCCCCACTCTCTCCCTGTATCCCTGTATCAATCCCCAAACTAATCCCACTGCGCCACTCTGTCCCCGTATCCCTGTATCAATCCCCAAACTAATCCCACTGCCCCACTCTGTCCCCGTATCCCTGTATCAATCCCCAAACTAATCCCACTGCCCCACTCTGTCCCCGTATCCCTGTATCAATCCCCAAACTAATCCCACTGCCCCGCTCTCTCCCCATATCCCTGTATCAATCCCCAAACTAATCCCACTGCCCCGCTCTCTCCCCATATCCCTGTACCAATCCCCAAACTAATCCCACTGCCCCGCTCTCTCCCCATATCCCTGTATCAATCCCCAAACTAATCCCACTGCCCCGCTCCCTCCCCGTATCCCTGTATCAATCCCCAAACTAATCCCACTGCCCCGCTCTCTCCCCATATCCCTGTATCAATCCCCTAACTAATCCCACTGCCCCGCTATCTCCCCGTATCCCTGTATCAATCCCCAAACTAATCCCACTGCCCCGCTCTCTCCCCGTATCCCTGTATCAATTCCCAAACTAATTCCACTGCACCAGTTTCTCCCCATAACCCTGTATCAATCCCAAACTAATCCCACTGTCCCGCTCTCTCCCTGTATCCCTGTATCAATCCCCAAACTAATTCCACTGCCCCAGTTTCTCCCCATAATCTTGTGTCAATCCCTAAACTAATCCCACTGTCCCGCTCTCTCCCCGTGTCCCTGTATCAATTCCCAAACTAATCCCACTGCCTCGCTCTCTCCCCGTATCCCTGTATCAATCCCCAAACTAATCCCACTGCCCCGCTCTCTCCCCGTGTCCCTGTATCAATCCCAAACTAATCCCACTGCCCCGCTCTCTCCCTGTATCCCGGTATCAATCCCCAAACTAATCCCACTGCCCCGGTCTCTCCCCGTATCCCTGTATCAATCCCCAAACTAATCCCACTGCCCCACTCTCTCCCCGTATCCCTGTATCAATCCCCAAACTAATCCCACTGCCGCGCTCTCTCCCCGTGTCCCTGTATCAATCCCAAACTAATCCCACTGTCCCGCTCTCTCCCTGTACCCCGGTATCAATCCGCAAACTAATCCCACTGCCCCGGTCTCTCCCCGTATCCCTGTATCAATCCCTAACTAATCCCACTGCCCCGCTCTCTCCCCGTATCCCTGTATCAATCCCCAAACTAATCCCACTTCCCCACTCTCTCCCCGTATCCCTGTATCAATCCCCAAACTAATCCCACTGCCCCGCTCTCTCCCCGTATCCCTGTATCAATCCCCAAACTAATCCCACTGCCCCACTCTCTCCCCATATCCCTGTATCAATCCCCAAACTAATCCAAATGCCCCGCTCTCCCCATATCCCTGTATCAATGCCCAAACTAATCCCACTGCCCCAGTCTCTCCCCATATCCCTGTATCAATCCCCAAACTAATCCCACTGCCCCAGTCTCTCCCCATAACCCTGTATCAATCCCCAAACTAATCCCACTGCCCCAGTCTCTCCCCATATCCCTGTATCACTCCCCAAACTAATCCCACTGCCCCAGTCTCTCCCCATATCCCGGTCTCAATCCCCAAACTAATCCCACTGCCCCGCTCTCCCCATATCCCTGTATCAATCCCCAAACTAATCCCACTGCCCCAGTCTCTCCCCATATCCCTGTATCAATCCCCAAACTAATCCCACTGGCCCACTCTCTCCATGTTTCCTTGTATAAATCCCCAAACTAATCCCACTGCCCCGCTCTCCCCATATCCCTGCATCAATTCCCAAACTAATCCCACAGCCCCGCACTCTCCCCGTATCCCTGTATCAATCCCCAAACTAATCCCACTGCCCCACTCTCTCCATGTTTCCTTGTATAAATCCCCAAACTAATCCCACTGCCCCGCTCTCCCCATATCCCTGCATCAATTCCCAAACTAATCCCACAGCCCCACTCTCTCCCCGTATCCCTGTATCAATCCCCAAACTAATCCCATTGCCCCGCTCTCTCCCCGTATCCCTGTATCAATTCCCAAACTAATCCCACAGCCCCACTCTCTCCCCGTATCCCTGTATCAATCCCCAAACTAATCCCACTGCCCCACTCTCTCCCCATATCCCTGTACCAATCCCCAAACTAATCCCACTGCCCCGCTCTCTCCCCATATCCCTGTATCAATCCCCAAACTAATCCCACTGCCCCGGTCTCTCCCCGTATTCCTGTATCAATCCCCAAACTAATCACACTGCCCCACGCTCTCCACGTATCCCTGTATCAATCCCCAAACTAATCCCACTGCCCCTCTCTCTCCCCATATCCCTGTATCAATCCCCAAACTAATCCCACTGCCCCACTCTCCGCGTATCCCTGTATCAACCCCCAAACTAATCCCACTGCCCCACTCTCACCCCATATCCCTGTATCAATCCCCAAACTAATCCCACTGCCCCACTCTCCCCGTATCCCTGTATCAATCCCCAAACTAATCCCACTGCCCCGCTCTCTCCCCGTATCCCTGTATCAATCCCCAAACTAATCCCACTGCCCCACTCTCCCTGTATCAATCCCCAAACTAATCCCACTGCCCCGCTCTCTCCCCGTATCCCTGTATCAATCCCCAAACTAATCCCACTGCCCCGCTCCCTCCCTGTATCCCTGTATCAATCCCCAAACTAATCACACTGCCCCACGCTCTCCCCGTATCCCTGTATCAATTCCCAAACTAATCCCACAGCCCCGCTCTCTCCCCATATCCCTGTATCAATCCCCAAACTAATCCCACTGCCCCACTCTCTCCCTGTATCCCTGTATCAATCCCCAAACTAATCCCACTGCCCCACTCTCTCCCCGTATCCCTGTATCAATCCCCAAACTAATCCCACTGCCCCACTCTCTCCATGTTTCCTTGTATAAATCCCCAAACTAATCCCACTGCCCCGCTCTCTCCCCGTATCCCTGTATCAATCCCCAAACTAATCCCACTGCCCCGCTCTCTCCCCGTATCCCTGTATCAATCCCCAAACTAATCCCACTGCCCCACTCTCTCCATGTTTCCCTGTATCAACCCCCAAACTAATCCCACTGCCTCGCTCTCTCCCCGTATCCCTGTATCAATCCCCAAACTAATCCCACTGCCTCGCTCTCTCCCCGTATCCCTGTTTCAATCACCAAACTAA
The DNA here is from genome assembly GCF_037043375.1 of Chiloscyllium plagiosum. Taxonomy (NCBI): domain Eukaryota; kingdom Metazoa; phylum Chordata; class Chondrichthyes; order Orectolobiformes; family Hemiscylliidae; genus Chiloscyllium; species Chiloscyllium plagiosum. Next base: position 10,364 of record NW_028270265.1, on the reverse strand, counting down.
TCCCACTGCCCCACTCTCCCTGTATCAATCCCCAAACTAATCCCACTGCCCCGCTCTCTCCCCGTATCCCTGTATCAATCCCCAAACTAATCCCACTGCCCCGCTCTCTCCCCGTATCCCTGTATCAATCCCCAAACTAATCCCACTGCCCCGCTCTCTCCCCGTATCCCTGTATCAATCCACAAACTAATCCCACTGCCCCAGTCTCTCCCCATATCCCTGTATCAATCGCCAAACTAATCCCACTGCCCCGCACTCTCCCCGTATCCCTGTATCAATCCCCAAACTAATCCCACTGCCTCGCTCTCTCCCCGTATCCCTGTATCAATCCCCAAACTAATCCCACTGCCCCACTCTCTCCCCGTATCCCTGTATAAATCCCCAAACTTATCCCACTGCCCCGCTCTCTGCCCGTTTCCCTGTATCAATCCCCAAACTAATCCCACTGCCCCGCGCTCTCCGCGTATCCCTGTATCAATCCCCAAACTAATCCCACTGCCCCACTCTCTCCATGTTTCCCTGTATCAATCCCCAAACTTATCCCACTGCCCCGCTCTCTCCCCGTATCCCTGTATCAATCCCCAAACTAATCCCACTGCCCCGCGCTCTCCCCGTATCCCTGTATCAATCCCCAAACTAATCCCACTGCCCCACTCTCTCCAAATATCCCTGTATCAATCCCCAAACTAATCCCACTGCCCCACTCTCTCCATGTTTCCCTGTATCAATCCCCAAACTAATCCCACTGCCCCGCTCTCTCTCCCCGTATCCCTGTATCAATCCCCAAACTAATCCCACTGCCTCGCACTCTCCCCGTATCCCTGTATCAATCCCCAAACTAATCCCACTGCCCCCCGCTCTCCCCATATCCCTGTATCAATCCCCAAACTAATCCCACTGCCCCGCTCTCTCTCCCCATATCCCTGTATCAATCCCCAAACTAATCCCACTGCCCCGGTCTCTCCCCGTATTCCTGTATCAATCCCCAAACTAATCCCACTGCCCCCTGCTCTCCCCATATCCCTGTATCAATCCCCAAACTAATCCCACTGCCTCGCTCTCTCCCCGTATCCCTGTATCAATCCCCAAACTAATCCCACTGCTCCGCTCTCTCCCCATATCCCTGTATCAATCCCCGAACTAATCCCACTGCCCCGCGCTCTCCCCATATCCCTGTATCAATCCCCAAATTAATCCCACTGCCCCACTTTCTCCCCGTATCCCTGTATCAATCCCCAAACTAATCCCACTGCCCCGCTCTCTCCCCGTATCCCTGTATCAATCCCCAAACTAATCCCACTGACCCACTCTCTCCCTGTATCGCTGTATCAATCCCCAAACTAATCCCACTGCCCCACTCTCTCCCTGTATCGCTGTATCAATCCCCAAACTAATCCCACTGCCCCACTCTCCCTGTATCCCTGTATCAATCGCCAAACTAATCCCACTGCCCCACTCTCTACCCATATCCCTGTATCAATCCCCAAACTAATCCCACTGCCCCGCTCTCTCCCCGTATCCCTGTATCAATCCCCAAACTAATCCCACTGCCCCACTCTCTCCCCATATCCCTGTATCAATCCCCAAACTAATCCAAATGCCCCGCTCTCCCCATATCCCTGTATCAATGCCCAAACTAATCCCACTGTCCCAGTCTCTCCCCATATCCCTGTATCAATCCCCAAACTAATCCCACTGCCCCAGTCTCTCCCCATAACCCTGTATCAATCCCCAAACTAATCCCACTGCCCCGCTCTCCCCATATTCCTGTATCAATCCCCAAACTAATCCCACTGCCCCCGCTCTCTCCCCATATCCCTGTATCAATCCCCAAACTAATCCCACTGCCCCAGTCTCTCCCCATATCCCTGTATCAATCCCCAAACTTATCCCACTGCCCCAGTCTCTCCCCATATCCCTGTATCAATCCCCAAACTAATCCCACTGCCCCGCTCTCCCCGTATCCCTGTATCAATCCCCAAACTAATCCCACTGCCCCGCTCTCTCCCCGTATCCCTGTATCAATTCCCAAACTAATCCCACTGCCCCACTCTCTCCCCGTATCCCTGTATCAATCCCCAAACTAATCCCACTGCCCCACTCTCTCCCTGTATTCCTGTATCAATCCCCAAACTAATCCCACTGCCCCACTCTCTCCCCGTTTCCCTGTTTCAATCCCAAAATTATTCCCTAACCAGCACACCCCTGAACACTATGGGGTAATTTAGCATGGCCAACCCACCCTAACCTGCACATCCCTGAACACTATGGGTAATTTAGCATGACCAATCCACCCTAACCTGCACATCCCTGAACACTATGGGTAATTTAGCATGACCAATCCACCCTAACCTGCACATCCCTGAACACTATGGGGTAATTTAGCATGGCCAATCCACCCTAACCTACACATCCCTGAACACTATGGGTAATTTAGCATGGCCAATCCACCCTAACCTGCACATCCCTGAACACTATGGGTAATTTAGCATGACCATTCCACCCTAACCTGCACATCCCTGAACACTATGGGGTAATTTAGCATGGCCAATCCACCCTAACCTACACATCCCTGAACACTATGGGTAATTTAGCATGGCCAATCCACCCCACTACCCCACTCTCTCCCAGTATCCCTGTATCAATCCCCAAACTAACCCCACTGCACCGCGCTCTCCCCATAAGCCTGTATCAATCCCCAAACTATTCCCACTGCCCCAGTCTCTCCCCATAACCCTGTATCAATGCCCCAACTAATCCCACTGCTCCGCTCCCTCCCCGTATCCCTGTATCAATCCCCAAACTAATCCCACTGCCCCATTCTCTCCCCGTATCCCTATACCAATTCCCAAACTAATCCCACTGCCCCGCGCTCTCCCCGTATCCCTGTATCAATCCCCAAACTAATCCCACAGCCAGATTCTCTCCCCGTATCCCTGTATCAATCCCCAAACTAATCCCACTGCCCCAGTCTCTCCCCATAACCCTGTCTCAATCCCCAAACTAATCCCACTGCCCCTCGCTCTCTCTCCCTGTATCAATCCCCAAACTAATCCCACTGCCCCGCTCTCTCTCCCTGTATCCCTGTATCAATTCCCAAACTAATCCCACTGCCCCTCACTCGCCATAACCCTGTATCAATCCCCAAACTAATCCCACTGCCCCATTCTCTCCCCGTATCCCTGTATCAATCCCCAAACTAATCCCACTGCCCCGCTCTCTCCCCGTATCCCTGTATCAATCCCCAAACTAATCCCACTGCCCCACTCTCTCCCCATAGTCCTGTATCAATCCCCAAACTAATCCCACTGCCCCGCTCTCTCCCTGTATCCCTGTATCAATCCCCAAACTAATCCCACTGCCCCGCTCTCTCCCCGTATCCCTGTATCAATCCCCAAACTAATCCCACTGCCCCTCACTCGCCATAACCCTGTATCAATCCCCAAACTAATCCCACTGCCCCGCTCTCTCCCCGTATCCCTGTATCAATCCCCAAACTAATCCCACTGCCCCACTCTCTCCCCATAGTCCTGTATCAATCCCCAAACTAATCCCACTGCCCCGCTCTCTCCCTGTATCCCTGTATCAATCCCCAAACTAATCCCACTGCCCCGCTCTCTCCCCATATCCCTGTATCAATCCCCAAACTAATCCCACTGCCCCGCACTCTCCCCATATCCCTGTATCAATCCCCAAACTAATCCCACTGCCCCGCTCTCTCCCCATAGCACTCCCACCCAGCTTTGTGTCATCTGCAAGCTTATTTTATTCATTTGTGGGTCTCACTGACGAGGCCCAGGATAGATTACCCCGTCCGTAGTTGCCCCCCCCTTGAGAAGGTGGTTGGGGAGGGGTGGGGGGGGATGCTGAGCTCCCTTGACCCGCTGACGTCAGTGTGCTGTGGGTAGACCCACAATGCCCTGAGGGAGGGGGTTCCCGAGAGTGTATTGGCGCCACATCCTCCGGCCTGCCTGGTGCTGCTCCCAGCATGCCCTCCTGCACTCTCCATTGAACCAGGGTTGACCTCCTGGCTTGACGGTAATGGGTGAGGGGGGAGGGGGGGTGATATACCGGGCCATGAGGTTCCAGATTGTGCTGGAGGACCGTTCTGCTGCTGTTGACGGCCCACAGCACCTCATGGATGTCCCTGTCTTGAGCTGCTGGGTCTGTTTGAAGTCTGTCCCATTGGGGATAGAGCCTCCCAACCTGATGGAGGGGATTCTCAATGGGAAGGTGGGACTTTGTCTCCATCAGGACAGTGCGGTGGTCACTCTTACCGATACTGTCATGGGCAGATACATCTGCAGCCGGCTGGTTGGTGAGGATGAGGGTAGGGGCGTTTCTCCCTCCTGTTGGTTCCCCCCTCACCCCACACCCCAACCTGCCTCAGACCCCAGTCCAGCAGCGATGTCCTTTCGGACACGACCAGCTCGATCCGGAATGCTGCTGTCCCTGAGCCACCCCTTGGTGGTGGGCACTGAAATCCCCCCGCGCCACCCCCAGAGCACACTCTGTGCCCTCCAAGTGTGTGTCTACATGCAGAGGGGGTGGCATCAGCCGAGGGAGGGTGGTGCGGGGGGACCAGAGGGAGGGTTCCTTGCCCGTGTTTAACCTGAAGGCATCATGGGGACCAGAGTCAATATGGAGACTCCCAGAGCATCCCCCTCCCCTCTGTATCCCACTGTGTGACACTGCCTCTGGTATATTTCACAGGGAATGGGTGGGGGGGGGATATTAATGACGCACTTACATCAGGCACAGACTGAATCGATTGATTCAGTCAATCACTGTCACGGCTCCTTTAAGAACACGAAACTATCATCGATATTAAACTAATCCCTTCTGCCAGCCCTTGGTCCCCATCGCTCCTTCCCCTGCCCATTCACACGCCGAGCTAAAAGCCGCTTAATCTCCGCTATCGTATCTGTCCCCACCACCATCGCCTTGGCAGAGCGTTTCACACTCTGACCACTTTCCCCCTGTTTTTAAAAACTTGCCCCTCGCGTCTCCTTTTCCAGTTGCCTCCCCCCTCACCCCCCATCTCAATTGAAATGCATGCTCGCTGTATGTTCGACATCTCGACTCTTGAGTGGGCGGGATTAATTCTGGCTGCCGATCCTATCTCTCAATTTTATGCAAATCATCATAGCATCCCGACAGTGCGGAAACAGGCCCTTCGGCCCAACAGGTCCACACCGACCCTCCGAAGAGTCTCCCACCCAGACCCATTCCCCTCCCATATTACTCTACATTAACCCCTGACTGATGCATCTAACCTACACATCCCTGAACACTATGGGTAATTTAGCATGGCCAATCCACCCTAACCTGCACATCCCTGAACACTATGGGGTAATTTAGCTTGGCCAATCCACCCTAACCTGCACATCCCTGAACACTATGGGGTAATTTAACATGGCCAATCCACCCTAACCTACACATCCCTGAACACTATGGGGTAATTTAGCATGGCCAATCCACCCTAACCTACACATCCATGGACACTATGGGTAATTTAGCATGGCCAATCCACCCTAACCTACACATCCCTGAACACTATGGGGTAATTTAGCATGGCCAATCCACCCTAACCTACACATCCCTGAACACTATGGGTAATTTAGCATGGCCAATCCACCCTAACCTACACATCCCTGAGCACTATGGGTAATTTAGCATGGCCAATCCACCCTAACCTACACATCCCTGAACACTATGGGGTAATTTAGCATGGCCAATCCACCCTAACCTGCACATCCCTGAACACTATGGGTAATTTAGCATGGCCAATCCACCCTAACCTGCACATCCCTGGGCACTATGGGTAATTTAGCATGGCCAATCCACCCTAACCTGCACGTCCCTGAACACTATGGGTAATTTAGCATGGCCAATCCACACTAACCTGCACATCCCTGAACACTATGGGGTAATTTAGCATGGCCAATCCACACTAACCTGCACATCCCTGAACACTATGGGGTAATTTAGCATGGCCAATCCACCCTAACCTGCACATCCCTGAACACTATGGGTAATTTAGCATGGCCAATCCACCCTAACCTGCACATCCCTGAGCACTGTGGGTAATTTAGCATGGCCAATCCACCCTAACCTGCACATCCCTGAACACTATGGGGTAATTTAGCATGACCAATCCACCCTAACCTGCACATCCCTGAACACTTTGGGTAATTTAGCATGGTCAATCCACCCTAACCTGCACATCCCTGGACACTATGGGTAATTTAGCATGGCCAATCCACCCTAACCTGCACATCCCTGGGCACTATGGGTAATTTAGCATGGCCAATCCACCCTAACCTGCACATCCCTGAACACTATGGGGTAATTTAGCATGGCCAATCCACCGTAACCTTCACATCCCTGAACACTATGGGGTAATTTAGCATGGCCAATCCACCCTAACCTACACATCCACCCTAACCTGTTAGGGTGGATTGGCCGTGCTAAATTACCCATAGTGTTCAGGGATGTGCAGGTTAGGGTGGATTGGCCATGCTAAATTACCCATAGTGTTCAGGGATGTGCAGGTTAGGGTGGATTGGCCATGCTAAATTACCCATAGTGTTCAGGGATGTGCAGGTTAGGGTGGATTGGCCATGCTAAATTACCCATAGTGCCCAGGGATGTGTAGGTTAGGGTGGATTGGCCATGCTAAATTACCCCATAGTGCCCTGGGATGTGCAGGTTAGGGTGGATTGGCCATGCTAAATTACCCATAGTGTTCAGGGATGTACAGGTTAGGGTGGATTGGCCATGCTAAATTACCCATAGTGTTCAGGGATGTACAGGTTAGGGTCGATTGGCCATGCTAAATTACCCATAGTGTTCAGGGATGTACAGGTTAGGGTGGATTGGCCATGCTAAATTACCCATAGTGTTCAGGGATGTACAGGTTAGGGTGGATTGGCCATGCTAAATTACCCCATAGTGCTCAGGGATATGCAGGTTAGGGTGGATTGGCCATGCTAAATTACCCATAGTGCTCAGGGATGTGCAGGTTAGGGTGGATTGGCCATGCTAATTTACCCCATAGTGTTCAGGGATGTGCAGGTTAGGGTGGATTGGCCATGCTAATTTACCCCATAGTGTTCAGGGATGTGCAGTTAGGGTGGATTGGTAAATTACCTACAGCGTTAAGTGTATTCCTCTGGGATAAATATGGGGAATGGGTTGGTGTGGACTAGTTGGGCTGAAGGGCCTGTTTTCACACTGTACGGAATCAAATCTAACCAATCTGAAGCCCATCTAACCCCCACTATTCCATTCCCATCCATGTGCCTATCCAATGCCCATTTAAATACCCTGAGAGTTGGTGTGTCCACTACTGTTGTAGGCAGTGTGTTCCACGCCCCTCCTACTCTCTGAGTAAAGACGCTACCTCTGACATCTGTCCTGTATCTATCACCCCCTCAATTTAAAGCCATGTCCCCTGGTGCTAGCCATCACCATCTGGGGAAAAGGCTCTCCCTGCCCACCCTGTCTAACCCTCGGATTATCTTATACGTCTCAATTAAGTCACTGCTCAACCTTCTTCTCTCTAACGAAAACAGCCTCAAGTCCCTCAGCCTTTCCTCGTAAGACCCTCCCTCCAAGACCAGGCAACATCCCGGTAAATCTCCTCTGCATCCTTTCCAAAGCTTCCACATCCTTCCTGTAATGCGGCAAACAGAACTGTACACATTACTCCAAGTGGGGCCGCACCAGAGTTTTGTACAGCTGCAGCATGACCTCATGGCTCCGAAACTCAGTCCCTCTACCAATAAAAGCTAACCCACCATATGCCTTCTTAACAACCCTATCAACCTGGGTGGCAGCTTTCAGGGATCTGTGTACATGGACACCGAGATCTCTCTGCTCATCTACACTACCCAGAATCTTACCATGAGCCCAGTACTCTGCATTGCGGTTACTCCGACCAAAGTGAATCACCTCGCACTTGTCCCCATTAAACTCCATTTGCCACCTCTCAGCCCAGCTCTGCGGCTTATCGATGTCCCTCTGTAACCTACAACATCCTTTGTCACTATCCACAACTCCACCGACCTTAGTGTCATCCGCAAATTTACTAACCCACCCTTCTGCGCCCTCATCCAGGTAATTTATCAAAATGACGAACAGCAGTGGACCCAACACCGACCCATGCGGTAACTGGACTCCAGGATTAACATTTCCCATCAACCACCACCCCCTCTGTCTTCTTTCAGCAGGCCAATTTCTGATCCAAACCGATAAATCACCCTCAATCCCAAACCTCCTGTATGTTGTCCGAAAGCCTACCGTGGGGAACCTTATCGAACTGCCTTACTGAAGCCCATGTACACCACATCAACCGCTTTCCCCTCATCCACCTAGCCGCTGTGCCACCCTCGTTGTGAGTCTCCCCTCAGCCGCTCCAGAGAAAGCGGCCCGAGCGTTCGTTCCTGCCTCTCCTTTGGCCCTGTAATCCTGGTCGCCCTTTCCTGCGCCCCCTCCAAAAACATGCCACGCCCTCCTGCGATGTGGTGACCAGAATCGAACCCAGTAACGTGCGGCCTGACTAAAGCTTCCACGTGGCTCCCTGACCACCGATGCCCCTCTGCTTGCGAGGGCCACTTTCAGGGAGCGGTGGACTTGTACTGAGACCCCTAATGGGGTTCATCAGTGATTTTCAAAGTCCTGCCATTGTCATAACACCAGGTAAGCCCCCTAATTTAATCCAGCAACACAGAAATGATGTACGGCTAATCTGTGAACATTCGAAGGGCCAAGAACTACTTTAAGAAATGAAAGTTGCAACATTTTTACTTTAAGTCGAACAGAGAATAATTAACGAACAACTATTTACAACTCCTTCCTCTCACATATCTTTTCTATAATACTAGTCTGATTTTAAAAACCCCCAATTTAAGATTTCCCGAAAATATTCAGATTTCAAAATCAGCTAGAGGTCAAATTTTCCCCTCTTTCTTCGGGATTTCTGCTTCACATGTCACTGATTGATGAAGGTACCTTTTTAAGAAAGCTGTGTTTTCAGTAATGCTGATGACTTGGCAGTTCTCCCCCCAACTGTTCATGTTTAGGGTGTAGGTTTGCTCACTGGGCTGTAGGCTTAATAGCCAGACGTTTCATTACCTGGCTCGGTAACATCATCAGTGGCGACCTCCAAGTGAAGGGAAGCTGTTGTCTCCTGCTTTCTATTTATATCTTTCTCCTGGGGTTTGTGGTGATGTCATTTCCTGTTCACGTTTTCCCTTGATCTCCTATTCCCCACGCAAATTATCGGATTGTGTTGTTGGTTTTTATTATTATCAATCCACTAAATTCAAACTTGATTGGAGTTTGGTACGTTTTTTGGGGGGGTGAGTACGATTTAAACTGGCCGAATTTGAATTTGTTTTAGTTGCTGGGCAACCAGCTGTGTATATGGACACACACAACTCCCTGTTCATCTCCACGTCCAAGCTGCGAGACCAAAAGGTTATGTTGTATGTCGTTCAGAACATTTGGTGCTGTCAGGTTGTTGTGTTAGCTATTAACTTTCGGAAAGGGTACAGTCCACCCACAGGTTCATAACACCATCAACGGGGACATTTATCCAACTGTTAAAGGACTCGAACCCCACAGATCCCTCTGTTACACAGCGACCGGAACTGAAAGTGATGGCTCTGACTGAAGTCTCACGTCTGGTTCCTCTCCTCTCGCAGGCGGACGGGGCTGCTCGACGCTGGGAGGCAGCGCTCGGGCATCGAAGATGGAGCCGGAGAGGGAGCAGCGTCTGGAGGAGGAGGAGGAAGGGGGAGAGGTGGAGACTCCGGCAGAGAGGCTGCAGGCGGGAGGCGACGAGGAGGAGGAGGAGGAGGATGAGGAGGGCGCGGTGCCCTTTGCTCTGTTGGCGGCGCCGCCCGCCCCCTGCCACTGCGCGGTGTGCGAGAAGGGCTTCAGCTGCCGCTCCCACCTGGAGCGCCACCTGCGGGTGCACACGGGCGAGCGGCCCTTCGAGTGCGCGGTGTGCGGCAACCGCTTCAACCGGGCCAGCAACCTGCGGCGACACCAGCAGCACCGGGCGGCGGCCGGGGGGCAGGGCCCCCTGGAGTGCCCGCTCTGCCACCGGCTCTTCTGCGTGACCGGGGACCTGGTGCGGCACCGTCGGGCCCACGCCGGCGAGCGGCCCTTCGAGTGCGCGGTGTGCGGCAAGCGCTTCTGCCGGCTGGCGGTGCTGGAGATCCACCAGCGGTACCACACCGGCGAGCGGCCCTACCAGTGCCCGCTGTGCGCCAAGCGCTTCTACACCTCCAGCGAGCTGAACCGCCACCGGCGCACCCACACCGGCGAGCGGCCCTACCAGTGCCCGCACTGCG